>NC_077227.1:21841006-22126006 GCF_027887165.1 Monodelphis domestica | reverse complement strand
TTCTCATTACAGGTCAGAGAGAATTGCCCCATACCA
Organism: Monodelphis domestica; assembly: GCF_027887165.1. Lineage (NCBI taxonomy): Eukaryota > Metazoa > Chordata > Mammalia > Didelphimorphia > Didelphidae > Monodelphis > Monodelphis domestica. Next base: position 22,125,970 of record NC_077227.1, on the reverse strand, counting down.
CAATCCACTTACTGTTCCCTAGCCCATAGCCAGGACCTGTCCTCTAAGAACCACATAGGAAGGGAGCAAGGATGCCAAAGCTTTGCCCTATTAAAGGTCTCTGTGGCACTCTTTACTTCTATAGAGTCTAAGAAGACACTTTCACTTCCCCTGTGTTGACAGAAAGCAGGGCATCCGCCAACAACAGCTAGGTGGCATGGTAGATAAAGTTTTGTGTCTGACATCAGGAAGACCTGAGTTCAAATCTGACCTCAGACACTTCTAGTTTCCCCAGTCTCCTCAACTATAAAATGGGTATAATGATAGCACCTATCTCTCAACATTGTTTTGATAATATCTATAAAAGTACTTAGCATAGTGCCTGATATATAACAGATACTATATAAATGCTAGTTATCATTTTTCATAGACAAAATTATTTATCATCATCATCACTAGTTTTATTATAATATATTCTATTATATAATTATCATGTGTGTAATTATTAACATCATGAATATATTATAATTATATACTATATTATAATAATTATTATCACAATCATTAGTTGATTAGTCTTACTAAACCAGTTTTATTTCTCTTTTTAATGCTTTGATGCAAGAGAAATGTGAGGATATTTCTGAAAATGTGGATGAAGCAAAAACAAAAGAACAATAAAAATTATTATTTTTTAAGGGGGTGCTTTGCCTCACTTGGAGATTCCTTTTCTCATAGCATCAAGTGAAAGGCCATGTGTAAGCTCAGAGGTTATATGGTCCTGTGAAAGGACCTCAATCCTTGGCCTCTACATTTTTTGCTTTTCCTTTAAAGTGAAGCTCACTCTGCCTTGTAAGTTGTAAAAGGTCTGGCGGGTGCCTGCATTCCAGAATCTGGTTTACAGAGACAGTGAAGCATTATGGATGACCTTCAGGACCCCAGGCAGCAGAAGCCAAGAAGAGGACACATTTGACCTCATACCACAACTGGAGAGGAAATTGGTGGGACCACGGGTAGGAGGAACTGAGCTAAATTTTGAGTCTATTCCTCAGATACCTAAGGTAGAATCGGGATACTTATGTCTGCCAGAGTGTTAAGTGGGAAACACATTGTACTTTACCCTTGCTATATCTTTGAAATAAATATTCCATTTTAAAAGTTTAAAAAAATAATAAGTTTGTGGGACAGCTGGGGGGCTCAGTGGATTGAGAATCAGGCCCAGAGATGGGAAGTCCAGGGTCCAAATCTGGCCTCAGCCACTTCCTAGATGTGTGACCCTGGGCAAGTCACTTAACCCCCATTGCCTAGCCTTTACCATTCTTCTGCCTTGGAACCAATACACAGTTTTAATTCCAAGGAGGAAGGTAAGGATAAAGAAAAGAAAAGAAAAATAAGATTGACTGCCAAATAATGAATATTTTAGGCCAGCATAATTCATGAACTTGGTAAAATTTGAAGGTGTTCATAGTAGGAGTGTCTGTGCACCACAAATTATGGATATTTTAAGTACTAATAAATGTATTAATTTAACCTTTTAATTCAAACAAATCTGAGAAGGGAACTTGGCTATCGATTTCCACCAGACAATCAAATACTCATTGAGTAGGGAAGCAGCGAGGTACTGGGAAACAATAACTAACTCAAGTCAGAAGACCTGCATTCAAAATCTACCTCTGACTTTTCCTACTGTTGTGACCTTGGAGTTTGCCACTGAACTTCCATAGATCTCACTTTTCTCCTCTCTAAAATGAGAGGAGGTAGGCGAGATGGCACAGTAGATAGTTCAGGATCTGGGAATCTGGAAAATTTGTCTTTCTGAGTTCAAATCAGGCCTCAGACATTTACCAGTCTGTGACTTCGGGCAAGTTAATTAATCCTTCCATTTCCTCATCTATAAAATAAACTGGAGGAAAAAATGTCAAGCCACTACAGTATCTTTGCCAAGAAAACCACAAATGGGGTCAGGAAGAATGGACAGAACTGAAAATGACTGGACAAGAACAATTAAATGAGAGGGATGAACTAAATGGGGAAATTGAACCCTTGAGAGATGGAGAGGAGGGGTAGAGTACTGGAGCTGTGAAACAGCCTGGCTCTGCTTGGCTCAAATGCTGCCTGCCCATTAGCATTCTCCTTCTGAAAGCCATAGGTACATGTCGTAAATCTCGGATATGTCAAGGAGATTTGACTTTGTTCATGGTAGACACTCACTGCCCATCCTATCATGATCCTTCCGCAGGTTAGCATATGGTCATAGAGAGGAGTGAAAGCTGCCAAGACAACTCATCCACCTATGGTCAACCTGCTGCTGACTCTGTCAAATTTTAGCTAGGATCTTCCTTGAAGGACCAAAACACAGGCCATCAAGGTTACCTGCTTTTGATTCCTTTCTAGATTAAAATGCTATCTGCCAGAGCTTACCTTCTGCTGATATAGTCTTGGGACGCCAAGGTCTTCACCCCAAAATTGAAGCATCAGAGCAGGACATCAGCCAGGGAAACATATGATGAATATACAATAAATTGCAGTTTAATGGGTGATTCAAAGACATCCCAGCGTTGATTTCCATGTGATTTAGAGAAACAGCAGGACTAATAGTATGCTGCCAACAGCTGGGTTCGTAGGACTATTTATCATTTTAGCCCTTGTTATGTAAAACCAAGAGAAACAATGATGAAGATTGATGTCAATGACTCTGAGAAACATGTCATCAAACAAGATGTCTTCTCAGTGGTGCCAACACTCCATAAAGCCCAGCAGAACAAATGCCATTGTAGGAGACATAGGCTTGGATTTCCAAGGCCATATTCATGTCAAACTGGAAATTTCTCTCTCCTCTCAGTCTTCATGATGAGCAGCATCATTTCAAGGAGCCACATCTAATTCTGTACAACAATTATGCACTTCCTATTATATCCTAATGGCTCAACCACAGGACACATCCATACATCTTACATAAGGGTCCTTGCCTGCTTCCTTGAGCCTTGCAGTAAGTAATTTGGGGCCAAAATGAGGCAATACTAATTTGAAATACTAAAATATCTATCTGCCTCACAGCGAACCTCTCAGACCACCTGTTATGATCAAAATAAGGTAAACAGAGGCACAAAGTTCTCAGCATGATTAATTCATTAGTAACGTGTGAATTTACCAGTAAAGAGTCTCCAAGTTTCTTCAACAAAACTAAGACCCCCAAGTGAGGAGGAGGTTTCTCTTTTATTGTTTTGGGGAGTATAGAACAAAGATTGGGACTTCATAGGTGGGAAACAAGTTGTGATTGGTTAAAAGTGGCCAATATCTGAATGATGAAATCAGTGTGACCAGTTACAGAGCTGAGGCAAGGAGGACAATATGCATCATTGGAAATTGTCAGTGGGGTGCTAGCACCAACCTTCTCTCCTTTCCTCCCTGGAACTAAGTAAGACTCAAACAATGTTTTTCTTAGTTTATGACATTCCCAACAAGTGGTCCTCCAGACCTTGCTTGAAACCTTTAGCAATGGAGAGTGTACTGCCTCTCTAGGTAGCACATTCTACCTTGGGACACCACTCACTGGAAAATGGTTCCTTATTCTTAAATGTTCCAGTGGATCTTTGGCCTCCTTGAGGTGTGTGTTCCCTCAAATAATTCAGATCACAACTTGTCCATGCTGGATAACTCTTGAGCATGTCCTTTCACAAGTTTGCCACAAGAGTTCTACTCAACCTGCTAAAGACCTTCCTTGATTTGTCCTGACATTGAGGGGATACCAGTGGAGTTAAGCAAGTGGTCATCCTTTCATAATGTCATGTGACCAGACCATCTTCCGTTTTGCTCATATATTTTAATGACAATCTGTGAATTAATTCTTTCATAATCCCTTACTTATAGTGGGTTGCAACCTACTTCTCTCTACCTTGTCCCTTCGATTACCTTCTATATAATATTCATTTTCCATTTCCTCAGAGATAATAATACATCATGACCAGAGGTCAGACTTTACATCTAGCCCATATGGTAATTATCAGGAGACATAAACTCCAAATGCCTCCAAAAATCTAAAAATGAGTATCATTCAGAGGGCAATGAAGAGGCATATGGCGGGCATGAGCCACTGTGGCATAGAATCAAACTCCCAAAAAGAATAGGAATAAAAGGCATCACCCAGGAATGTTCTCCAATAAGTCCATCTCCCACAAGGAATGGCCTCATAAAAGGTAGGGTTTAAATATCACTATAAGAGTCACAAAAAAACTTTTTATACACTCTCTCATTTGATCCTCACCTACCTTTTATTATCCCCATTTTACAGTTGAAGCAACTGGAGAGATAGAAGTGTAGTGATTCATCTTGAGGGACACACAGTTAGCAAGCATCTGAGGCTGGAACAGAATTCATCTCTGTCTGACGTCAAGTCAAGAGCTCTATTCACTGTATCACGTAGCTACCTCTAGGCGATAAAGAAGATGGGCTGGCTATGTGAAATGGAAGCCGATGGCCAAAGTGATCCACTGGTCTCCTCAAAATGTCAGGAGGAAACACATGAAACCCCCAATATATTTAATAGGCCTCTTATGGCAAGGATGGGACATCATAGATGAAAGTTACACATCATGTGCCCGCATGGAGGAATTGCTATTGATATAATTAGATGGAACGCAGGAATCAGTGATATCATGGCTCCATTGGAGTATTGGGGTTTAGCAGAATAGAGATAGCATAGTGGATAGAGTATTGGGCCCGGGGTCAGGAAGGTTCATCTTCCTGAGTTCAAATCTAGCCTCAGATACTTACTAGCTGAGTAGCATTGGGTAAGTCACTTAACCCTGTTTGCCTCATTCTCCTCATGTATAAAATGGGCTGGAGAAGGAAATGGCAAATCACTTCAGTACCTTTGCCAAGAAAATTCCAAATGGGGCTATGAAGAATCAGACACAAGTGAAACTGCAGAATGATAATGTCAATAATCCAATTAGAATCAACAGTTTGATAGAGCGATCAAAAAAGTTAAAGCAATTTTAGGTCTTTTTAATAAGAATCTGGTTACCAGAATAAAGAAGAGAGTTGTCCCACTGTGGTCTATCCTTGTCAGATCATAGCTGGGTACAGTGACAAGTCACAGTATGGGACAGTTTAGGAAGGAAATTGGCCAACTGGAGCTCACCCAGAGAAGGGTGACCAAGACTGGAGACAAATCATGTCATTCGAGGATTGGTTGTAGGGAATGAATATGTTTAACCTCCAGAGGTCTGGAAAGGTGGGAAAAAACCTGTGCGAAATCAATAGAGAGCTTCTAATTAACTTCTACTTCTCATTTCCTCCCCTTTGCTTTTCAGCTTCCTCTCTTTTGTTGTTCCTAAGAAACAGAATGCTGGATTGTAAGACAGAAATATCTGTATTCAAAACCTGCCATTGTAAATCCCTGAATGGCCACAAGCAAGTCACATAACCTCTTTGAGCCTCAGTTTGTTCATCTTCCAAATGGAGCTAATAATACAAACAGGACTTACCTCAAATGAGGCAACATATGGAAAACATTTTGAAAATTTAAACTCTATAAAAATGGTGGCTATTGTGACAGAGGCTGGCACATAAGAAAAGTGCCAGGCTGAAGAGTGTGTGGAACTGATCACCTTGGTGGGGAAGGGGCCCCAGGAGTGTGGAATCTGGAGGAGCAGAAGATTCTGGCTGGAAGAGCAGTTGCTCTCAGTCAGGAAAAGCCAAAGAGAGAGGGTTGAAAAAGACTTTCTCCTGAGTGTTACTCGCTTTTTCCTGTCTGTGATTGGAAATCTTTCCCCCCAACATTTCCCAAATGAAAAGTCTATTGAAGAGGAAACCTGAGAAAGACATTTTAAATCTCTGTCTGACTTTACTTCAGCTCCTATTGCCCTGAGTCTGAACTTTGGCCAAGGGGCCAAACCCCGGGTGAGTCAACCTGACTTTCTCTCAGGGGGCTCAGGCTGCCAAAGGCTGAGTTCCCCCAAACTTGAGGAGTGAGGAAAAGGGTTTAGATAGAGACAGGGACCCCTTTTTCCCATATTCCTTTCCCATTCTTCCCTGCTTGTTATTCCTTTTGTATTACCTGTTTGAGTTGACATTAAAATACTTATGTTTTCCCCAAGCTGTGAATCAAGTGTGAGTGAACAGATCAAGGGGAGACCCTTCGGTCTTGAGTAGTGGAGGGGGGAACAGGAGGGACAGAAGAATCTGGGAGAGCAGCCTTAGCTAAGGAGGGAAGGCAGAAGGGGGAAAATCTTCAAACTCCCTCTCCTCTCTCTGAGCCAACCTTAAACATCAGCTGTCTCCCCTGAACCCCACTTTAAAAGGGAGGTCTCCTCTCTCTTCTCTCTTTTCCTCTTTCTCTGTATACTGAAAGGCTGAATCCCTCGGTTACAACTAAACAATCCCTTGAATACACTATTAATACTAGGCGTATTCTGAATTTCTCCTTGTAGCTCAGCTTGCCTAAGCTCATTTTGACTGCCAGAAACCTCCTGCTCCATCCATAATCAAGAGTCCAGGGCAAGTGGAAAAGGAGATTTTGGTTATCTGCTTAAGCTGTGGCAGTCGGGAGACCAGGCAGACACCTTTATCCACTCTGGCTGGTGGGGGAGAAGAGGAGAAGGAAGAGACCTTAAGATGTCTTACAGGATTAGAGAATCATAAGACCATGCATGGATTTAAAGCTAGAATGATACTTGAGGTCGACTAGTCCAACTTGCTTCATTTGACAAACTGAGATCCAAAGAGGTGGTGACTTTCCCAAAGTCATCCCTATAGAAGATGTCCTCATTCCAAAGATGGCACTCTTTCCAACCCCCTCATTTTACAGAGGAGGTGAATAAGTCCTAGGAAAAGGAAAGTGACTTGTCTGAGGTCACTTAGAATTTGGAAATCAGGTTGTCTAAAGTATTCATTCATTCGAGAAGTCTCTACTATGTGCTGGGGATTATGGGAAGCCCTTTAGAATCAAGATAGAACAAAACACGACCTGCCCTCAAGGGTGCTTATATTCTGCTGAACAGAAAGGAGGACACAGATAAGTAAATACCAACTGAAAATGAGTCAATTCTTGGGGAGACTAGGTAAAGTCAGAATAGGACTCCTATAGAAGTGGGAATGGGGATTAAGCTTTAAAAGAAGACAAGAACTCCATAAGGCAGAGATGAGGGAGTTCATCCAAGGCACAGGAACATTCTGGACAAACAAATGGAGATGGTAGATAAAATGCCATATTCTACATGGACATATGAAGACTAGTCATAATATGTGTTTAATAAATCTGGAAAAATAGGCCAGAGCTAAGCTGTCAAGGCCTTTCAATTCCCATCCTAAGAGCCTCCATTTGATCCAAAAGCCCTTTCCACTACCCCAGCCTACCTTGACTGGGCCACAACTGTCTCTAGGCTGGAGTCTTTTACCTTTCCTGACTCTATTCAGCAGCAAAAGAGATCACATGTTGTGACAACTGTCTGTCATCCTTCTGAGACACAAAAGGAGAATCCCATTGCCTTTGCCTTCTCTCAACCCATCTGGTTGGTCCAAGACCTTTTCCCACCCAAACATCAAATCCAACAAGTGTCCAAAATATTCACTGTCTTCTACAGAAAAAAATAGAATGAGTGGGTGCTAGCCATTGACCTTCTCCTACCCAAAGTGTCCCCCTTCCATCAGAACTTGCTACAACACAGATGACTTTTGTGGTTTTAATGAGAAATCTGGTCCTGGTGGATTTGGGTCCCCTTCCCCCTCACAACATCTTGTCAGCAATTCCTCAGAAAATTATTCAACCATCCCCAATTGCAAAGAAACAGATGGTGTAATAGTGGGGGGGGGGGGAGACTATGAAGCGCATCATCTAGTAGGAAGCAAATTTAAAGACCTAAAAGGCCATGGCTGTCACCAATGTTCCAAGATCTTTCTCCTCAGGAAAATGGACACGATGTTTTTGTTTTCTCTGTCCCCTTTAAATGGCGACGTGCAGCCTTCATTAATTTGTACTTACTGGGATGGGTTTGGTTTTTTTCTTTACTGAAACAATAAAGTGGGGAATCGCTTATTTTACTGATCCAGAGTATAGTCAACGGAATGCTCTCAGGGAGCTCGGAGCCTTAAAATTTGTACTAATGCCCTGGCTCTCTTTCCTCTGATATACTTTGTCCAAAATGGATAGGATGTTACTTTAGCATGCCAGCTGTCCGTGAATGGTGCTAAATTATGTTGAAAAACTATCATGGCACCTGAGAACATAGCAATGCTGCCCTCATGAATATTAAATATTTCCATAATGATCGGCATTTATCGCCATGAATAATAAATGTTGGAAATTCACGGTGTCCATGGAGGGAGGAAAAGTAAACACTTGGCTGGCAACCAAGGAACTAACTGGCAAAAAAAAAATAAAAAATTCAAATTGATTGTGTCTCTTTGACTTATTCTGATACTTCCTCCAATTGGAGGAGCTTCCCCAACTCCTTCTCATCATTGCCACTCTTCCCCATGTGTTTTCCATATGTTCACCACAAGGAATCCAACCCACTCTCTGGGGATCTTTTCTCTAGGTTGCCTATCACTTTCATCTCTTAGAATCTCTACCTTTCTTCATAGGACCATCTCATACTTTAGACCTATTCTGATTTCTACCCCTTCTCCATTAACTTTTTTTTTAAACCCTTAACCTTCCATCTTGGAGTCAATACCGTGTATTGGCTCCAAGGCAGAAGAGTGGTAAGGGCTAGGCAATGGAGGTCAAGTGACTTGCCCAGGGTCACCCAGCTGGGAAGTGTCTGAGGCCAGATTTGAACCTAGGACCTCCCGTCTCTATCCATCAGCTTTTAGAATTAATTATGCATTTACTTTGTATTTATTTAATATTGTATCCCCCAGGGAAATGCAAGCTCCAGGAGGGCAAGATATGCTTTGCTTTTGTCTTCTCTGTGTTCCCATTGGCAAGCATGGTGCCCAGCCCATTTATAAATATTGATGTTGATGTTGCGTGAATATGAATAATCACAAACTATTCATCAACCAATCAGTCAACAAACATTTATGAAGTGCCTACTATGTGCTCTGTACAGTTACTCTAATTTTCATGACACATAGGAGTCATCTTGTTTTCCAAACACAAGGTCTTCTGCTGACCTCTTCTCCTATAAATTTCTTTGTATGGTAGGAGGCACAGCCTGCTCTAGATTGCCCTCCTTTGATCTTCAACTTTAATTCTTTGGAGACTCTGATATTCCAGGGCTCACAGCCATAAAACCACTGGGATAGAAAAGGTAAGTGAGGAGACAAAGCAGACTGCTTAATGGCCTCAGCCCAATTTCACTTCTCAGAATATTTGAGGTACATCTTTGTTCTTGTTAAGGGTTTATTATTCTTTTTAAGTAACTCATATGGGGAATTCCTCCTCCATCTTAAGTCAATTCATGGCCAATAAAAAGCCTTAGTGTTGCCAAAGTCACTGAGAGATTCAGTGACTCATGATCTTGCAGCCAGGAAGTGTAGGAGGCAAATCTCGACCTAGGTATCCCAACTGCACAGCCCTCTCTTCCATTCAATCTCTACCATTCTCTACTCCAATTTCTGCCCAATGATACTTCAGAGAAGAATTAGCCGAGGAGTTATGATGCCTGCCTGCCAAACAGTAGACAATTACTAGTTGATGACTGTGTCCATATGGCACTGGCTATAGATTTGTGCTGTAATGCATCATGGGAACCATTCTAATCTAAGGAGAAATCTGTGAATAAATAACAATTATGCAAAAGCAATATGAGTTGATACAATACTGTTTTCCATAGCTCCCATGGAAATGATAGCAAATTATACTCTACCACTGCAGAAAATCATTTCAGTGTTCATTTATTCATTGAACAAGCATCTAAGTACCTGGTTTTTTTTTTCAAGGCACTATCACCAAACATTGAAAATTCAAAGCGAAAAATAGCATTTCCTGTCTTCAAGGAGTTTACATTCTTTTGAGAACACAGAGCTACCTGTATCAGGAGAATTAAATATAAGATATTTGGGTAGTTATTTATAACAGCAAAGCATCAAGAAAGACTTCTATTTGCAGCAAGCGTCACTTGAGTTAATGTTTCAAGAAGGCTGGAAAATCAAGGAAGGTAAGGAGGGAACTCATTCCAGGCCTGGAGATGGGAAGTGAATGCCATGAAGAGTGGGCAACAAGTAGGCTAGCTTGGCTGGAACAGCAGGACTGTGAAGGAAAGAAATGTTCCCGAACCTTGGAAGGGTAGCCTGGAATCATACTGTAACAAGGTAGCAAATACCAAACAGAGGACATATCTATTTTATCCTAGAGAGAGGCAAGAGGGAGCCATGGGACCTTCTTGAGCAGAGGAATGGCACATTCAATCTGTTCAGCTATCTGAAAACAAAAGCACGTAGTCCTGGTTGTGGGCAGTGGTTTAGAGGTGGCATTATGGGTAATAGCTCAATGATGAGAGCCAATGGACTCTGCATATGTGTGTGATTATGTTTGTATGATATTCAGTTGTATTCCCAAGGACTGACTCTCAAGCTAGACTGAGAGGAGAGGAAGAGATGGAAGTTCAAACATATCTGCATCTGGACATGTGTATGTACGTGTATATGTATGTTTGTGTATGTATATATACATACATATACACTCAGATATTATTTACACATATCTAATATCTGCATATATTCCAGATAATATATCGTTTGTACACATGTAATATATAATAATATAAGCTTCTTATATGCATATAATATATTGTATATACATGCACATACATATATAAATATATAAAATATCCTATATAGATTATTCACATTTAAAATTATATCATATATTGTTCTACACACTTATTTATGTGTATATGTGTGCATATATACATATATTTGCATAGAGAGAAATAAATCTGATGATAAAGTAAATGGGGTTGACGGGAAACAGCGAAGTTGGTCAACTGAAAATATATTCTGCAAATCAAGAGCTTGATTTTCACTGTCGTTCAGTCATTCGGTCACGTCCAACTCTTTGTGACTCCAATATGGGGTTTTCTAGGCAAATATACTAGAGTAGTTTACCATTTCCTCCTGCCATAGATAAAGGTAAACAGAGCTTACGTGACTTGCCCAGGGTCACACACTTTTCAGGATCATTCCTTAAAACAAGGATTCTTAACCTTAACCCTGGAAACTGTGGACTGTATGTTAGTACATGTGTTGTGTTTACATGTGTGTATAGGTGTGTGCATATATGTACTTGCATGTACATGTGTGTTGGATTGTGTGTTTCCTTGTGCACATATGAATGTGTGTTGTTTATATGTAGATAGCTGTATTTCAACATAATTTCTTTGTAATTCCAGGCATTTTATCCTTTGTATTTAAAAGCATGATTCTGAGGAGGATACTTTGGGCCAGACCTCTGGCCCAAAGCAACATGACCTAAAAAGGGTTAATAATAACTCCTGCTCCCTCTCCCCAAATCTCTTATAATTCTATCTCCTTATGGAGTTCTATTCACTCATGCCAACAATGGACTGACCAGCATTTTCAAGCACCTACTGTGTGCTTGGCACTGTGCTGGGGACCCAGAACAAAAACTGAAGCATCCTAAAGCTTACCGACCATTATAGAAGATCACATACATGCCACACACATAGTGTGTATGTGCATGTGTGTGTGTTGTATGTGTGTGCTTTGTGGGTTCAGAATTATCTCTTAGAGGGCAGCTAAGAGACTCTGTGCTTAGAGACAGGAGGTCCTGGGTTCAAATCTGATCTCCGGTCCTTCTTGGCTGTGTGACCCTGGGCAAGTCACTTAGCCACAAATGCTTAACCCTTACAGCTCTTTCGTCTTGAAACCATTATATTGCATTGATTCTAAGGCAAAGGGTAAAATCAAAACAAAAACAAAAACTCTGAGTTCTTTCAAATGCCCTCATCTCCATAAGCATTTATATGAATACCTAGAGTAGTGGCATTGAAAGTAATGGAAGTGACTTGAAAAAAGCTTGGAAATCCTAGATTAAAATCAAAGCAAGATCTATAGGTTAGGGGGCAGCTGGGTAGCTCTGTGGATTGAGAGCCAGGTCTTGAGACAGGAGGTCCTAGGTTCAAATCTGGCCTCAGACACTTCCAGGCTGTGTGGCCCTGGGCAAGTCACTTGACCCCCATTGCCTAGCCCTCACCACTCTTCTGCCTTGGAGCCTATGCACAGTATTGGCTCCAAGATGGAAGGTAAGGGTTAAAAAAAAAAAAGCTATGTAGGGTAAAGGGAAATGCCTCAGAAGTCAGGGGTGTCGAGTTCAAATTCTGCTTTTATGATTACTGCCATTGTGCCCCTGCAGAAGTTACTTCACCTCCCTAGGTTTCCTATTCTTTAAAATGAGGGAGTTGGAGCAGAGGATCTTGAGATCCCTTAAGATTCCACAACTATGGTCCTCTGGCCTCCATTTCCAATTCTCTCTTTTGTGTGTTGGGCTGTTTCTTTCAGCTGGCATTTGTATTTCACAGAGAGTTCAGACGGCAGCGATGAGCCTCTTCTCATGTCTGCGTTTTGTTGCTGTTGCTGCTGCTGCTATCCAATTGCTGTAATTTCATCCTACTTCCTCGCAGGTATATTTCAAATTTCCCTTAAAATCCTCTTTATCAGGAGCCTTTGGAAAGGAAGGCAAATTGGGATGGATGGACTGATCGGAGCTGCTCCCCGTCCTCCGCTGGGTTTTCCGAGGGTCCTCACAAAGAAGTTTTTGAAGGTGATGGAGAGGAAGGGCCAGCTGCTAATTTCCCCCGGGGGGATTTCGGTGACGTTCTAATTTGGAATGGAAGTGACAAAGCAGCAGATTTCAACAGCGCGGTCAATCCATCAGCCAAGCACAACAGCTCCAGGTTCCTGGAATCCAATCACGAGGCCCCGGAGGCAGAATTCAAAATGGTATTTTTCCCCTAAATTGTCAGTCTCCTACACAAACATTGTGCATTTTCCCCAGTAATTACTGAAAATATAACATTGACTGGTTGTGGGTCTCTCTAACAAGCCACCTATAGGCTTATTCAGCACTTCAGGAAAATAACTGTGAGATACAGCAGGCAGAAAGAACCTGGGCTCTGGCGTCAGGGGTCCTCAGGTCCCATGCCGCCTGACGCTCACTGCCTCTGTGCTGTGGGCCAGTAAATTAACTTCCCTGGGCCTCAGTTTCCTTTTCTGTAAAATTACATGATGGGCTAGACTAGATAGCTTCTAGGTCGCTTCTAGATATCAAGGAATAATCCTGTGATTATCTTGTGGTCCTTCATTCAGTCCAGAAAAAAAAGAGCCAATAAAAAACCCAGAAAATAGCTAAAGAACTAGAAACTGAAGAGATAGAAAAGATGTCAAGATACCTTTAGGCAGGCCAGGAAATAGACACATACATATGTATCAATATACGTGCATATATACAATATATACCTTAATACAGATTTCTTTTTATAAAAAAAAAAAACCTACCTTCCATCTTGGAATCCATACTGTGTATTGGCAGTAGTAGTAGTAATAATAGTAGAAGTAGTAGTAATAGTAGTAGTAGTGGTGGTAGTGGTAGTGGTGGTAGTAAAGGTAGTAAGTAGTACTACTAGGAATAGCAAAGGTTTGCAAAGTGCTTTACATTGGTCAACTCATTTGATCTTCACAATAACCCTGTGAGGAAAATGCTATTATTGTCCCCATTTTACAGATGAATCAACTGAGACACAGAGAGGTTATTGGACTTAGCGGGAACACGAAGCTTAGAAATACACATGAAATAAATATATTGCATTTTAAAGGCCACCCTTCAAATAATTGAAGGCAAATATCCTGCGTCATCTCCTTCCTAATCTTCTCTTTGCTAAATGGATCCTTAAGCATCATGGCTTCCTGGCTCTTCCCCACCTCTTCACCATCCAGCCTGCACTGGATGCACCCTAACTTTTGATGTCCTTCCTAAAATGTAAAACTTCCAAAAGATGGCTTTTTATAGTATACAAGGCACTGGGTTACAAAATGACCAATAGTCCCTGACCTCCAGGAGCTTACATTCTCTTGTGGGGAATTGGCAATGTCAGCCAATTCAAATATTCATTAAGTGCCTCCTGGGTAGAAGACACTGGGGTTTTGTTTTATTTTTTTTTTTAGACCAGATCTCTGATTTCATTGATGAAGAGAAATCTCAACACAAGAGTAGGTAGGGGTAAGGATGGAATCAAATATTCATTGAGTATCTATTATGTATAGGTACTGGGCTAAGCACTTTATAAATATAATTTCATTTGGTCCTCAAACAACCTTGTGAAGTAGATATGTGTTATTATTCTGCCCATTTTACAGTTGAGGAAACTGAGGGAAATAAAGATTAAATGACTTGTCCAGGATCACATAGACAGAAGACATCAGAGGCAGAATTTGTGGCAGAATAAGCTACATCTTCCTAATTCTGAGGCCAGCTTTCTATCAATCTTTTTCTCCAGTCATCTTCTTCATTCTATAGTTTCTTGCCCCTAGCCCCATGAAATGAGCCAAACTTCCAGCTCTGCCCTGGGATTTTGTGCTCCTGATTCATGAGAGTTCTCCAAACACAGACCAATCCAAATCCACCATGCTTCTTTAAAAAAAAAATCGTTGCATTAAAATTTCCAGATCTCTCTCTCTCTCTCTCTCCATCCCCTCCCCAACTAAAGAAGGTATTATTTAACAAAAAGAAATTCATTAAACAATGTCTTCCTTATTTCTATTTATCAGTTCACCATGCTTCTTTTCGGTCATTTTCGTTCTATGTCTCTGGCTGATTCCTGTTATCCTCCTTGCCAACTCTTGGAACAGCCATTATCCAATGACTCTACTCGCCACCTCTGTGAATTCTCAGACCAAAGTATCCCTCCCAGCTTAACACTTCCAGATAGATAGGTAGGTAGATAGGTAGGTAGGTAGATAGATAGATAGATAGATAGATAGATAGATAGATAGATAGATAGATAGATAGATAGACAGACAGACAGACAGACAGATAGATAGAGAGATCGATAGATCGATAGATCGATAGGTAAGATAGAACATTTTTCTCTACCTCTTTCTTGAGTTGAAATGATCAACAAAACAACCAGTCAAGCCCTGATTAGGGACATTTACTGATTCCAAAGGGTAAAGATTCACAGTGAAAGTTTAACAGTTGGCTTTCAGTAGCTGGTCAGAGCTGGGTCCAGCACAGCCTTGGATGGGCATCAAGGGACATAGCATTCCAAGGATGAGGGCAGCTAGAGCAACAACTGGAGGATGGGGTGTCCTGTCTGAGCAACAGCTTATAGGCAAGCAATAGAATGGAAGGAGACCTGAATACTGTTTTGAAGGAAACTAGGGTTTATTCAAGGCAGATATGGGAGGGCACAAATTCCAATCATGGAAACCAATGGGGTAAAGGCAAGGAGGCAGGAGATGGATTGAAGATGTGAATAGACTCTGTGGCCCCATTGTGTGACTGCTTTGCAATTTTGGTTTCTACACTTGACTGCCCTAAAAAGAATAAAAATGTCTTCAGGCCATCCACAGTTCAAATAGAATTATAAATAACAGTTTGAAGTTTAAAAATAGTCACTGCTTGCATATCAAAGTTAGTAAATTGCTCAGATTGTCAGAGCTATAACCTCTAGCACAGGCTGGAAAAATTGGACAGTCACAGAGGACACTGTCAACCATGTAGCCGTCACTGACCTTGTGACCACGACACCTTGAATGTCTACACACTTTAGTCTGAGTCATATGAGAGGCCATATGTCACTAGGGATGCTTAGAATATCCTCCCTTCTCCCTGACAATTAACCCTGAAATGTGAATGGATTATACTTTCCCCAAAATACTAAGGCAGATAATTTTCTGCATATAAGAATTACATTTTAAAAAATAAGGACAAACAAAATGAAAATGAGAGGCTGGAAGGAAAATGACTATATTTCAAGTGATTCAAAAAAAGCAGCCATTGCAATTACATTAAGACAAGATGCAGAAATATAGGGTGTCAAGAGATATAAAAATGAAAAGTATATTATGCTTTAAAAGGCACCATGGAAAGTAAAGCAATATCATTAATAAATGTATACGGACCAAATGGCATAGCATCTAAATTAATTTTTAGAAAAAAGATAACTCAATTACTAAAAAATATAGAAAACAACATAATTTTAAAAGACTTTAATATCCCTCTCCTAGAACTGTATAAATATGACAGAAAATCAACAAAAAGGAAAATAGAGACATAAACAGAAAACTGGAAAATTTAGATTTAAAAGACTCGTGGAATCTTTTAAATACTTGTTTTTTAACTCCTTATCTTCTGCCTTGAACTGATTAAAAAAAAAAAAGTATTGGTTCCAAGGCAGAAGAGTAGCAAGGGCTAGGCAGTTGGAGTTTAGTCACACAACTAGGAAGTGTATGAGTCCAAATTTGAATTCAGTTCCCCCTGTCTCCAAGTCTGGTGCTCTATCCACTGAACTATCTAGCTGTCCCTGAATAGGTTCTTAAAGAAGATATATGAATGCACTCACATGTGTTTTTCTCAGCATTAATGGTACATTAACAAAAACAGATGACACATTAAGATGCCAAGAAATGAGACATAAAAGTAAGAAAGGAAGAATTACTCAGCATTTCCTTTGAAGATGACATTTAATAAAAATGTAATTAATACAGGAAATACCAGAAAACATAAGAAATTAAATGGAAATGAAGCAACCAGTGTACAATTGAAAATCTGTTACCCTAAAAAAAAGAACTACATTTCCCAGGAGCCCACTGACTTCCTGTCATTATGTACTTCCTATAGATAGGGGATATTAGGCAGGGACGTGGAAGGTCCCACCTCTTTACTTCCTGTCCCGAGCTTGGTGGTGGTAAGGCGACCCTTTGAACTGGCTGATCAGTCATAGGCATGTGGTCTTTATTTTGTATCTTCTTTATTCCTTGATTTCTAATAATCATTAATAAACCTCTAAAATATAATATTTTTATTATAGAGATTTAATTTTAAATTTTACACCAGATCCTGTCTAATAAATGAATCAAAGAAACAATTAACAATGGAGACAACATGGTGTGCTATAAAGGACCTTCCTTGGACTTGGATACAGAAACTCTTCCTCAGACAGTTACTAGTGCTCTAATGCTAGACAAATCATTTAAACATTATCAGCCTCAGTTTCCTCCTCTGTGACAAAGGGATAAGAATATCTCCTACCTCACACAGCAGTGGTATCAAATGAGATAATATATGCTTTGTAATCCTTAAAGTACTTTGCAAATATTAGATAATATTATTATTCCCAATAATGACCATGGTGAAAAAGAATGATAATGATAAAACAATGTACAATATACTACATTTGTTGGGTATAACTATTCAGTCTTCAGAGAACAAATTATTTGTCAAAAATGTCAGTTAACAAAAAGGATATTCAAGAAATAAGTATCAATTCTAAGAACTTGAAAAATTATAAATTAATAAAGCTAAAAGAAGTATGAGGAGAAAACTAGAAAATTAGAAAAAATTATAAAGTGAAAAATATAGTCTATAGAAATTATAAACAAAACCAAGACTGTCTTGAAAAAACTAACAAAAGTGGGTGGTCCTTTAGATCACCTGGGGAAGACAGAGACAGAGACAGAGAGAGAAAGGGGAAAATCAAATTATCAAAATAAACAATGAATAAAGTGAATTTACAATGAAGAGAGATGAAATAAAAAGAATTATGAGAAAATTACTCTCCACATACACACCAACAAAATTAATAACTTAAAGGAAATGAATGATTATCTATAAAAATGAAATTAACAAAAAAACAATATGGAGAGTTTTAAACAATACAGTCTTGAAAAAAAAATTAGATAAATGATAAATGAATCGCCCAAGCCAAGAAAGTTTCCCATTAGCCATAATGGCACCACCACCCTCCCAGCCATACTGGCTCAGAACCGACATGTCATTCTTGACTCTCTCATCCCCCATATCCAATCTGCTGTCAAGGCTTATTGATTTTGCTCTTATAACATCTTTCTCATACTCACCCTTCTCTCTTCTTATGCTGCCATCATCCTCATGAAGGTCCTCATCCTTCACACCTGGATTGTTGCAATAGCCTATTAGTGGATCATCTTTCCTCAATCCTCTTCTCCACTCCAATTCATTCTTCATTCAACTGCCAAAGTGAACTTCCTAAATTAGTAGAGGTTATGTTGTCCCCCTGTTCAACAAACCCAAATGGCTCTTCATTACCTATAAGGCCAATATAAAACTCTGTTTCATGCTTAAAACCCTTTAGAACTTGTTCTCTACCTTTCTAGTCTTCTTACACCTTATTCTCCATTCCCCCATACTCTTTGATCAATGACATTGGCCTGCTTCCTATTTCCCAACCACGATGTGCCATCTCTTGACTCTGGGTATTTTCCCTGGTTGTCTCCCATGCATGCCCCAAATGCTCTGCCTCATGATCTCTCTGGTTTAAATTAGTTTCTCTGGCTTGTTTTTAAATACATCCCACTTTCTGCAAGGGACTTCTCCCATTCCCCATTAATGTTCATACCTTCTCCCTATTTGTGTGGAGTTGTTTGCATATTTTCTCCTCCTTTAGACTGAAATCCTTGAGGGTCTCATTGTTGTTCAGTTGTGTCTGACTCTTTTGACCCTGTTTGAGGTTTTCTTGGCAAAGATGCTGAAGTGGTTCTTCCTTTTCTTCTCCAGCTCACTTTACAGATGAGGAAACTGAAGCAAAGAATGTTATGTGATCTGTCCAGAGTCACACAAATATTAAGTGGCTGAGTTCAGATTTGACCTCAGGGATATGAGTCTTCCTGATTCCAATCCTGGTCCTCTATCCTATGTGTCACCTAGCTGTCCCCTCCTTGAGGGTAGAAATTGATGTTTTTACTTAATTTTTTTAATGACATGTAAAACAATTTTTGACAATTGTTTTCTGATATTTCGTGAATCATATTCTCTCCCTCCTCCATTCCCTCCCCGTCCCCAAAGCAGTAAATAATATGATATAGGTTATACCAGTACATTCATGCAATACATATTTTAGGGACTTTCACTTTTCTTTGTATCTTCAGCTCTTAATATAGTACATGACACGTAGTAGGTGCTTAATAAATGTTTATAGACTGACTGACAGAATAATAGCAGTAACAAAGACAGTATTATAGACATTTCTGTGACTCTTTCATATATTTACTACTTGGTGACATTTAGTGAGGCCCTTAGCCTCTCTGGGGCTTACTTTCTTCATAAATAAAATGAAACTGGCCTCTGGATTTGCTTTCAACTTAAAACTCATAATCGTCTGATTAGAGATTTAGATAAATGGAAAACTAAGGCAGTTTCAGCTCCAGCCTGATGGGTTTTCCAGCTCTGTTTCTAACGTGATGAGCTCCCTTGTTTTGGATGAGTGGCAGTTAAAGAACCTCCTTCCACCTACAAAGGCCTTTAACTAGATGGCTTTTTACTTTTATGTTGGCGGGCAGATTTAGGAGCATTTCAAACATCCTCGTTGGAGAAAGATTTTTCACCGAGACTTTCTGGCACCTGGTCGTCATAGTCTGAGTTGACCTGAAGTGTAGGTGATCAGTGTGTAAGTCATCTGTCCCAAAGGGAGACAATTAGAAGAGTTGGGAGTGTCAATAAGAAAAGGAAAAAAGAACCATGATGTTTCTTCTTCTCTCTATGGTTTCATAAAGTAAGAGACCTCTTAAGGTTGTGGATGCCATGTTTTAGGAACTGAAGAGGTCCTCTAGATCAGAAGCCTCCAAAGAGAAATCTGTGCCCCCAGATAAGACATGGTATCACCTAAGGGGACCATGATCTTGGCACCAAGAGGTATGTGATCAACCAACAGGAGGATGAGAAGATGGGTGGCACCATAATAGTTACTTTGGGGCTTGTCTAACTCAAGCACACTTACTCACATCTCCCCAAACTCTTCCATTTTGTTCCCTCCCTCTACTGTGTCAGTGTCCAACCTCTTCCTTGTTGCACCTCAAAAGTAATTCTAACCCAAATTAATTATTATCCATTTCAACAACATGGACCACTAGGAAAATTCTGCCCATACCCCTTCTTTCCTTTCCACCAAATGTATTCATGGCTGCATCAAGCCCTTCTCAGCAAACAGAGGAAGGGTGCTATGGACCAGTGAGTAACAACCCTACTTCACTCCTTTTTATTTTGGTCCAGATCTAAGATACCCTTGTAATACAGTTCCCCCCAAACCCACTCCTCTTCCATCTTTCTTTCTTATTGTTGAAGGAACCTACATCATTCCATTCAAATAAATCTGAATCCTCAGTGCCATCTTGGATTCCTCACTTTTTCTAACCCACTTCCATATATCTAGTCAACCACCAAATCTTATCATTTCTAGCTTTGTCACATCTCTCTTATTTGTTCTTTTCTTTGCCCTCATATAGCCACTACCCTAGCATTGACACATATGACTTGTATTCTTATAAATTTGACTAAGTTCTCCATATATTTAAGAAATGAGGTCTTTGTCAGAGACATATAATTAATTAATAACTAATAACTAATAATTAAACAACTTTTTAAGAATAGAGATTCCAGGAGGCAGTCGGGTAGCTCAGTGGATTGAGAGCCAGGCCTAGAGATGGGAGGTCCTAGGTTCAAATTTGACCTCAGACACTTCCTAGCTGTGTGACCCTAGGTAAGTCACTTAACCCTCATTATCTAGCCCTTCCCACTCTTCTGCTTTGGAACCAATACACAGTATTGGTTCCAAGACAGAAGGTAAGGGTTTAAAAAAAAAAAGAATAGAGATTCCACTCCACCAATGACACTTAGCTCTACATTCCCAAACCCACCCCTCCCCAATGAATGAATAAATGAATGAATGAAAAGCATTCATAAAGAGCTTAACATTATCATAAGCACTGGGGATATAAATGCAAAAGGGAAACAATTCCTGACCTCAAGAAGTTTATATTCTAACTGGGGAAAAAGTGGTCAAGGAAAGAACCTGAGTTTGGGCAGTCACAGAAAAAAAAAAAAAGTTGGACTAGTAGGGCCTTCAACAGAAATCTGGTTTCTAGAAAGAAGGGCACTGTTGATTTGATTACTACAAGCAAAACCCAGAAATGGACTGGGGGAAGAGAGGAAGTTGTTTTCCAGGCATCAGGAGAAAAAGGGCCAAGTAAAAAAGAAGCTTCATGGTCCTAAAGAGTGCCATCCCAAGTGGCTTAAATCTTCTCCAGGCATGTTCTCTGTTGGAACAACAGCTTGACCTCCAGAGGCATTAAAACTAAGAATAAAATTGTGGCTTATATCTTCTACCAACCTATGGTGATAATCCCTGAAATGTTTAGCCAATCTTACCCAATAAGGATTTATTAAGTATTTATTCTATGCAAGATGCCATAGATAGCCAAAATAGGCAAAAATAAGTAAAAATAAGGCCAAAAAATGTAGGCAAAAATAGCACAAAGAATAGTTTTAGAGAAACTGGGAAGAGTTGTATGAAATAACAAAAAGTAAAGTGACCAGAAGAATTAGGAGAATCAACATATTCAAAAACAACATTGCAAAGATAACTCTGAGAGGCTTATGAACTTTGATCAACATATTGACCATCCTTCTTCATACTTTCTTCTCTCTACGTTCTTTCTGCTAGTTCTCCTCCTACCTAGCTGATTCCTCTTTCTCAGTCTCCCTTTCTGGATCCTGAATCTGATCACATCCTCTAGTCAGAGGTGTTCTGTCCTGGGCCCTCTTCTCCCTCTCTACTACTTCACTTAGTAATGTCATCAGCTTCTATGAATTTATTATCATCTCTTCACTGAAGATTCTCAAATCTACCTATCCTGCTGCAACCTCTCTGCTAACTTCCATGATCACATCTCCAACTATCTTTTAGACATATTAAATTTGATGTCCAGTACACAGCTTCAACTCAGCACTACCAAAACCAAACTTGTGCTCTTTCCCCCTAGATCTTCCCTATATCCCACTTTCCCCACCATCCTGCCAGTCCCTCAGGCTCACAACCTCGGTGTCTTCCTCTACCCATCACTATCTTTCTCTCTCTTGTATCTGATCTGTTACCAATGCTTGTCAATTTTGCCTTTGTCACATCTCTTGAAAACACTCCAGTTTCTCATGTGCTCCTGCCATCAAGACTCTCATCACCTCCCACCTAAACTATTTTAGTAGCCAGATATGATTTCCCCATATGAAAACTCAAGGAAACTGCTTCTAGAAGAGCTACATAATAGGATATTGCCATGAAGGGATACCAGAACGTGGGTTGGCATTCTGTACCAGATAACCATTTGTGGAAGAGGAGATTCTTTGATGGTTTGTGGAGGCAGACATTGAGTCCCCAGGAGCAAAGGGCCACCAAGTCATCTAAGGAGGAGCAAATGGTCCCAAGGGAAAAATCAAGCGGGGTAAAGCTTCCTCACTGACCAACATTGGGATTGGGTCCATAGAGATAGGAAAAATCCAGTCCCCTATCCTCCTCCCCACAAAAAGCTAAATAATTGTACGTGGTTAAATGGAGCTGGGGTGCTATTTAGTAACACCTAATAGGAAACACAGTCAGTAGGGGGCTCAGGGAAATGGCAGTAGAGAAGAGATATCTCAAATCCCAAGAGTATCCTAGAAGTCTGAAAAGTTGATGTAGCCTCCCTAGCTCTGTAAGAACATACCTGCATGTACTCACTAGATAAGAAACATCTTTTAAAACACCCACCATGTGCAACGTGCCATGGTAGAGGCTGGAAAAGCTCTAAAGATATAGATAAAGATATCTATATCTTCTAGAAGCTACTATTACTATCATTAAAGGAACAGAGCATCTGAACTATAGATGCTAGATGCCACTTACACCAACAAAGGCATCGATGTTTCTCCCACTCTAACGCTTCCTGTTGCCTGGAAATAGAAATAAAGAGACCCAGAACCTCTATCTTAAGGTTCCTAAACAGGCTTAGGAATTTTCCCTTCAGAGAATTTTCTTGAAAAGAAGGACGGTTAGGGAGCCAGGAGAAATCTCTGTGATAGAACAAAGAGGATACAGGACATCTGCTGTTTCCTGGGGGTTTGCTGGTGCTTCTGGTTCCCCTGCATTGTCTGTGCCTCTGGTAAAGCCTAGAGAAGCACTGGCAAAGTATTGGCATGTGTGCTTGAAGTTGCAGTTTGGGCACGCGAACTTGAAAACCTTCGTCAATGCTGGCCTAGTGTATGAGGCTCTGCTCAATCTGCCTGAAGTCCTGGTTAAAGAAGAGAGTAAGAGCTGGCCCATAGTGCCTAAGGATCAGCAGCTTCTCTGGAGCAGTATACTTGCCAGTACCTTCAGAGCCCTTCCTTCATCTCTCGGGCATGCTGGTGTTGGAAGTTTCACGACATTGACAACAAGAGGCCATGGGACCCTTGAAGTTGACAAGAACTTATTTTTAAGCAGCCAATGGCATGATTTCCAGCTATTCAACAGCCTCTCCACCATTTCTTTGGAAATAGGAACTGAATTGTGGACTGTGTGCCCCAGGTGTACAAGAATCAGTTTAAACTGGCTCCCAATAGCCAATAGTTAAATTTCAAGGGTGAGCATTAATGCCTAAGGAATTAGCAAGCACTATACATGAGGGTCTGCTTTGTTGGGGGGGGGGGGTTTATTGTCTAGATTTAAGAAAGTGATGGAGAAAATGTTAATAACACAGAGTAAACTTAAAAGCATGTCTTGCATATATTTTTTAGAGTTGGCTGTGTGAACATTAAATTAACACTCTACACTGCCCATTTTTAGATTTAATCACCAGAAGTGAATACACCCTACTCACACTTGAGGGGAGGTGTGTGACCCATATGTGCAATAGTGGGTGACAAATCAGAGTCGACTGACTTCCCCCTGAGCAGTCCTAAGCAAACCCTTAGCTGTAATTGGTGCACGTAAAATGGAAGGAAGTCACAGGAAGTGACGAAAAAGAATGGTCTTTAAAAATGTCAAGAACTTCCTGTGGAAAGTCTTTTTCGTATTTCGTTTTCAACTTGACTTTGGAGGACCTCTGACTGAGGATCTCGGACTGCTTCTACTTTCTTTAGAATTACCACGTGGGTGAGTGGAAAAGGCCAACCCCTTTCCTGGATTTTCTGAAGGGACTAGCCTCAGGAGAGGCTGCATCCCCAGGTCCTCGGATCAAGGCTGAGGCCCCTCCAGCTAAGGACTAATTATTCCTGCCTGGTTTGAAACAGGGGCCAGAGCAAAATACTTAGTGCATAGGCTAGGTTTCCTACCCTCTCCTCTCTGATTTTCTTACTTTCAATCTTTCTATGTTTTATAAATAAATTGTTAGAATAAAACTCTTTGGAATTGGACTAAATTCCTGGTGACCCTACTCTTGAATAATCCAGTACAACCTTTTATATTAACCCCTTAGAGTTCTCCCCTTACTGCTGTTAGACATTTTCCAGCCTTCTTCTCATCCGCACCCAAAGAGCAAAACAGCTTCTCCTTACACTCAATCAACTCTTATTTCTCTTAACTAAAAATGGGAAATTGAAGCCTCCACACAGATTAACCTTCGAGGAAGGCTCAGCTTAATGGTATATCAATGATCTCTTTCTGGGCACCCCAGAACCCCCAACATGTCTTCTTTTAAAAAGTAGTGGTAGGCAACAACATGGAAATGGGTTTGAATCAAGAACACATGTGATATCCAGTGGAATCACGCATCAGCTATGGGAGAGGGAAAGGTGGTGGGAGGGGAGGAGGGCAGAAAAGAAAATCATCTTTGTTTCCAATGAATAATGTTTGGAAATGACCAAATAAAATAATGTTAAAAAATTAAAAAAATAAAAATAAAAATTTTAAAAACATAATTAAAAAAAATATAAATAATAAATTAATAAATAAATGAAAAGTAGTGGTAGAGATCACAAATGTCTTTTGTCTTGCTTCCTCAATCTTCTCCCAGACAGTGTGGTGCAAGAAAGATGATGGATCTGCCCTAACTGTATCCCAATCATTTCAGCAATATGCGGGTCATATTTCAGTGGTTGCAAATCTACTTCAAGGCTCTCTCCTCCTGGTTATTTGATAGTGGGGACCATTAGATGAGAAGAAACCCTGAGTGAGAGGCACGATTGGTTGAGAGATGACAGGGAAATCTCATTTTACCTGAAGAATCAGATATACTCCAGTGAGGACTTTGATGCTTCGGCCCTTTGAAAATACACTCATCATCACATATCATTGTGATTACAATAAAACCTTCATTAACTGAAATCTAGCTAAGCCACAACCATCCATTAGGGAGATGCTTTTGATTCTTCCTGTTGCTCAGCATTTTTAGGACAAAGAGGCACAGGGAACACAAAGAGAGCTCCTGGTAGAAACTTGAGACTCAAACAATTTCAAGGAAAGGTTTGGGGATCAGCAGTACAAACCCAGCCTGGTGGCTGCATCATCTACATCTCCAGGGCTAGAATGGTCCAGAAGAGTTATCCTGAGCACCTGCAAGATGCTTAAGCACAGAACATCAGAGCCGGTGTCAGTCAGGGTCACATGACCGGAATTAGAACAGAAGCCTGGGACATTTCTGCTTTTACCCTTAGAGAAAAGTGGGCATCTGATTTGTTGGAGCTGGGAATTCCCAGATGAGGAAATTCCTTCTACTAATGAAATCCTGTATCTTCTCTGTAGTGTCTTAGTTGCCTCAGAGGCAGCTGCGTGGTCTGATGGATAGAATTCTGGGACTCAAGTCAGGAAGACCCGGGTTCAGATCTAGCCTCACACACTTACTAGCTTTAAGACCCCTGATAAATCATTTAACCTCAGTCTGCTGGTTTCCTCATTCACAAAATGGTATCAAAATAAGTAGTCTTTGGTGCATAGTAGGCATTTTTAAGAACTGCATATTTCCTTCTCTGCCTAGAGTATGGATAGGTTAAATGTCCAGTTCAAGGTCATACATCCAGTATATATATATATATATATATATATATATATTTATATATATATATAATAGTCCAATATTTATGTATATATTATATTGATATTATATTATATGTTGAAAAATATATTTTCTATATTCTATATATTTACATATATATGGAGAGAGAGAAAGAGAGGGGGGTCAGGATTTGAATCTATCTCTCCTTGGCTTTGGTCCATCTGCTATCTACTTCATAATGTTGCCTCTCTTCTCTTTATTAAAGGAAATCTTCAAAGGAGCTCTGGTTCATGTTAAGCTCCAAGTCTACTCATTTCTTAGATTAAACAGACATTTATTAAGCACCTATAGTGTGCAAAGGCAACACGCTAGACAGTGGCATTGCCAAGATCAAAATCATGTCGTTCTTGCCTTCAGGAACATATAATCACTACAGTATTTGGAGGTGGAGAGCCTGGGTCTGAATCATGAAATTATAGAGACAGATTTCTGCATGATGTAAGATGAGTAGACTGCTTTAGACAGGCAGAATTGAGGTGTAAGAGGACATGTAGAGTCTCATGCCCTCATCATAGATTTGAGAAAATGGGAGACTAGTGAGTTTAAGGGACTTGCCCAAGGTCATACAGTCCCTTTTCTCTCTGAAGTTTGGCATTTTATTTTCCTCCTCCGTAGCCCCTCCTCTACATTTCTCCCTGGTCATTTGTGGCTTTCTCCTACTTGTTTCCATTGGTTTTGCTGTGAGAGCCCCTCTGACAGATGACGTACTATACTATCTCCATTGCTGACTTTCTCTCTGAGTTCCACTTTTCAAAGTGAGATAATGCTTTCCTGTTAAAGGAAGCTGTCTGGGACCAAGATTTTTCATCCATCAAAAGTGCTGGAGAAGAAGGAGAGGCCTAGAAATCAAATGCTTTTTCATGGTTAAGAAAAGTTTTCCTTTACTAAATTAGAAATCTCAATTTGGGAGACTTTTACCTTCCATGTGTCACGGGGACAAATAACTATCTGGCAATACCTAGGTATCTCCCTCCCAAGGCAGCTGCCTGAGGATGGGATCTAGCATTTAAATGATTAAGCTCTAATGACTAAATTGCTTTGTTTACAGAAGGAAGGAAATGTTGGTGCCATTTCTCCCTGGAAGCAAGCTTCAAGGAAATCAGCACTCTAACATGACATTCTGTTTCCATTCCTTCGGGCCCTTTTATTTAAGGAGAAGCCATGGCCCCTTTCCTGAACATCAGCTTAGAACACATGCTCAGCCAGAGCTCACCCTTGTCTTTACTCTTTCTCAAAATAAATCAGAGTCAATGTGGTTAGCTAGCTGGCTAGGTTGACCAAAAAAAAAAAAGCCTTCAACCCCAAGCTCTAGAAAATTGTAGATTCTTGACAGGGGTCCTTGCAGGATCATGGAGACACTTCTTTTGAATTCTCTTCAACAGATGTATATTAGACATAACTCTGTTCCAGGGATAGTAGTAAGCACAGAGGACAAGGCCAATACTAGACCATCCTGGCTCAAAATAAGATCATGAAGTCAGGAAGTATTGGCATAGAATTTATTAGGGGAAATAGTACATGCCCAGATAAGTAAATACTGAATATAAAGAGTCAAGGATGATTCCCAGGTTATGAATTTTGGTGACTACAAGAATTTCAACAAAAATATGGAAGTTTGAAAGAAAAATGGATGTGGGGAGAAATATCCTGAGTTCTGTTTACTTACGTAAATCAAGTTTGAGCTGCCTGTGGGTGGAAATGACCATCAAATAATTAGTAACGAAGAAGTGGAAATAGCTAGATTGCTCAGTAAATAGAGCACTGGACCTGAAATTGAAGACCAGAATTCAAATCTTGAATCAACTACAGGCAACAACCTCAATAATAGGGTGGGAAGCCCAGCTCCTTTTCAGCTTCCGCTGTCAGCTGGGGAAGATCTAACTCACCTGATCAATCAGCAGAACAGAGAAGAAGCCCCTTCAGAATAGAATAGTCCAAACCCACAGAACTAGCATATAATGAGAGGAACAAGACTACAGGCAACTACAGGGAGGAAAGGAGGTGAAAATGTGATTAAACAACAGAAAAAGAAAAAAAGAAATTACAATCAACAGCTTCTATCCAGGCAATGAACAAAAAGCAAATGGAACAGAGGAAGATCAAGGAACACCAAGCAAAAACACAGAAACTCAAGTGAATTGGACACAGGTTTTAGGAGAACTCAAAGTACAGTTCAAAAAACAATTAAGAGAGGCTGAAGACAGCTGGGAAAAGAACTTTAAAAGCAAAATAAATCATCTGGAAACAGAAAACATTGTCTCGAAAGTCAAAATTAATCAGCTTGAAAATGAGGCAAAGGAAATGAAAGATGACCTCCAAAGAAAATCAGACCAGAAGGAGGATGACCCAAAATCCAGGGATGAAATTCAGCCTTTAAAAACTAGAATACAAAAACTAGAAGCAAACACCTTCACAAGGCAGCAAGAAACTATAAAACAAAATCAAAAGAATGAAAAAATTGAGGAAAATATGAAACACCACATCCACAAAAAGGAAGATCTAGAAAACAGGTCCAGTAGCATCAACTTAAGAATCATTGGTCTAACAGAAGACCATGACAAAAGAAAAAAGCCTGGACATAATACTACAGGAAATTATCCAAGAAAACTGCCCCAATATTCTAGAACAAGAGGGAAAAGTGGAGATTGAAAGAATCCACTGATCACCTCCTGTACTTCATCCTCAATTGACAACACCCAGGAATGTTATAGCCAAATTCAAGAACTACCAGACCAAGTTAAAAATATTATACACTGCTAAGAAGAAGTCATTCAGATACCATGGAACCAAAGTTGGGATAACACAGGATCTGGCCACATCTACACTGAGGGACCAAAAGGCATGGAATATGATATTCAGGAAAGCAAGGGAACTAGGTCTACAACCAAGAATCAACTACCCAGAAAAATTGACTATATTCTTACAGGGGAAAGTATGGTCATTTAATAAAATAGAAGACTTCCAAGCATTCATGAAGAAAAGTCTGGAATTGAATAAAAAATCTGATGCCCAAACACAGAACTCAAGAGAATCACCAAAAGGTAATTAAGAAAGGGGATGAAACAAAAAATATTTTTTAAGGGATCCAAAAAGTTAAAATGATTTGTATCCCTACAAAAAAAAGAGGATATTGGTAACTCTTAAAAATGTTATTATCACCTGGATATCTAGAAGAACTATGCTTAGAGGGAACAGTGAAAAACTGTATAGGATGAAATGCCAAGACATATATATTTATGCATAAATATATACATATATAAAACTAAAGGTAAAAAAAGAGGTTAATACTGAGAGAAATTGGAAAAGAAATAAAATTGGGTAAATTTATGTCATAAAGAAGCACATGGTGGGAATGGGGGAGAATAACAATACACTGGAAGTGTAAAGAGGTTAGAGACAGGAAATAATTAATTCTTACATGCATTGAAATTGAATCAAAGAGGGAAGAACAATCAGGTCCATTGGGACAGAGAATTGATTCTCCCCTTATAGAGAAATAGAAGGGTAACAAGTGGAGTGGAGGGGAGGGAAGCAATAAATGGAAGGGAGAGTGTGGGAGGTATATTAAAAAGACCTTAAAGAAAAATAAGAGGGGAAGAAGAAGGGAGAGGGGGAAGGAAAGCAAAATAAGGGTGGGAAATAGGGGGACTGATTAAAAACAAAACAGTGGTGTAGAAGGAAATAGTGAAAGAAGAAAGTGCAGGACTAGGAGTGGAAATCAAAATGTTAAGAAATACCCAGCTAGTAATCATAACTCTGAATGTGAATGGAATGAACTCACCCATAAAACACAAGCAAATAGCAGAGTGGATTAGAAACCAAAATCCTACCATATGTTGTCTACAAGAAACACACATGAGGGAGGTAGACACACACAGGGTAAAGACAAGTGAATGGAGCCAAATCTATTGGGCATTAACTGATAAAAAGAAGGCAGGAGTCACAATCATTATATCTGACAAAGCCAAAGTAAAAATATATCTAGTTAAAAGAGATAGGGAAGGTAATTGCATCCTGTTAAAAGGCAATATAGACAATGAGGAAATATCAATACTCAACATGTATGCATCAAATGGCACAACATCCAAATTTCTAAAGGAGAAACTAGTAGACCATATGGAAGAAATAGAAAGAAAATCTATACTAGAGACCTGAACCCTCCTCTAGCAGATCTAGATAAATCAAACCAAATATAAATAAGAAAAAGGTAAGAGAAGTAAATGAAATCTTAGAAAAAATAGAGTTAGTAGATATGTGAAGAAAAATAAATATGGACAAAAAGGAATACACCTTCTTTTCAGCAATACATGGTACACTCACAAAGATTAACCATGTAGTATGGCATAAAAAAAACATTGCAAACAAGTGCAAAAGAACTGAAATACTAAATGCAACCTTTTACAGGTCAGAATGAAATAAAAATAATCATTAGTAAGGGTACATGGAGAGGCAATTCAAAAATTCATTGGAAATTAAATAATATGATTCTCCAAAATCAGTTAAAGAACAAATCATAGAAACAATTTTATCAAAGAAAATGATGATGAGACGTCCTTTCAAAATCTATGCGATGCAGCCAAAGCACTACTTAGGGGAAAATATATATGCTTGAGCTCATATATTAACAAATTAGGAGGTCAGAGATCAATGAATTGGGCATGCAAATTAAAAAACTAGAAAGTGAACAAATTAAAAATCCTCAGATGAAAATTAAATTAGAGATTCTAAAAATTAAAGGAGAAATTAATAAAATTGAAAGTAAAAGAATTATTGAATTAATAAACAAGACTAAAAGCTGGTACTTTGAAAAAAAAAAACAAATAAAATAGACGAAGTACTGGTCAATCTAATTTAACAAAAAAGGAAAGAAGAAAACCAAATTAAAAATATCAAAAATTAAAAGGGAGACCTCACCTCTAATGAAGAGGAAATTAAGGCAATCATTAAAAACTATTATGCCCAATTATATGGCAATAAATGTGGCAATCCAGGTGATAAGGATGGATATTTACAAAAATATAAATTGCATGGAATAACAGAAGAAGAAATAGAATACCTAAATAACCCCATATCAGAAAAAGAAATTGAAGAAGCCATCAAAGAACTCCCTAAGAAAAAATGCCCAGGATCAGATGGATTCACACATTAATTCTATCCAACATTCAAAGAACAACTAATCTCAATAGTATACAAAATATTTGACACAATAAGCAAAAAAGGAGTGCTACCAAATTCCTTTTATCATATAAATATGGTACTGATTCCAAAGTCAGACAGGTTAAAAAAGGGGAAAGAAAACTACAGACCAATCTCCCTAATGAACTTAGATGCAAAAATCTTAAATAGGATACTAGCAAAAAGACTCCAACAAATGATCACAAGGGCAATTCATTATGATCAGGTGGGATTTAAACCAGGAATGCAAGGATGGTTCGTTCAATATTAGGAAAACCATCCACATAATTGACCATATCAACAAGCAAAACAACAAAAATCAGATGATTATCTTAATAGATACAGAAAAAGTCTTTGAAAATATACAACACTCATTCCTATTGAAAACACTAGAAAGTATAGGAATAGAAGGACCTTTCCTAAAAATAATAAACAGTATCTATCTAAAACCATCAGCAAGCATTATATGCAATGGTGAAAAACTAGAAGCCTTCCCAATAAGATTAGGAGTGAAACAAGGATGCACATTATCACCTCTATTATTTAACATTGTACTAGAAACACTAGCAGTAACAAATTAGACAAGAAAAATAAATTGAAGATATTAAAATAGGCAATGAGACCAAGCTATCACTCTTTGCAGATGATATGATGGTCTACTTAAAGAATCCTAGAGAATCAACTAAAAAGCTAGTAGAAATAATCAACAACTTTAGCAAACTTGCAGGATACAAAATAAACACACATAAGTCATCATCATTTCTCTGTTTCCAACACATCTCAGCAGCAAGAATTAGTCCATTTAAAATCACCCTAGCCAATATAAAATACTTAGGAATATATCTGCTAAGACAACCATAGGAAATATATGAGCACAACTATGAAACACTTTTATACAATTAAAACTAGATCTAAGTAATTGGAAAAACATTAATTCTTCATGAGTAGGATGAGCTAACCTAAAAAAAAATGACAATCCTACCCAAATTAATTTATTAATTTAATGCCATACCCATCAAACTACCAAAAAAAAAAAACTTTTTTTTACTGAATTTAAAAAAAAATAACAAAGTTCATTCAGAATAACAAAAAATCAAAGATATCCAGGAAAATAATGAAAAAATGTGAAGGAAAGGGGCCTAGCAGTACCAGATCTCAAACCATACTATAAAACAATATGGTACTGGCTAAAAGACAGAAAGGAGTATCAGTGGGGTAAGTGATCTCAGCAAGACAGTCTATGATAAACCTAAAGATCCCAGCTTTGGGGACAAAAATCCACTATTTGATTAAAACTGGGAAAATTAGAAGACCGTATGGGAGAGATTGGGTTTTGTAAACCTTAAAATTTCTTAGACTTATAAATGTTGGAAATTTCACCATTGGGAAATTTCATACTTGGAAAACATTTCCTACTGATAGTAAGAACTCTATTGGAATGTGAAACCCCTTGTCATGGGAGGATCCTTCTCCTCCCTACTTAAGACTACTTTAGGACAGTAACCTTTTGCTAAACAATGGAAAGGGCTTTGACCTATGCTTAAGCACAGAACAGGAAGTTCTTTGAGTCATGATTGATTTTAGAATTGATACAATAGAGATACTTGGAATGACAGAACCAGGTCTTGGAACTTACAATCTCCACCCTACTCAGTCAAACAGGATTTAGGAAGGGCTGTAGCATAGATCAAGATTTAATTATTTGAGAATATGACCTACAACAGACATGTGCAAAGGAAACAGACCTCTGGGCAGTCCTGGGTTAAGCTAGAGCCACCATTGGCACAGGGGAGACATCGACAGTGATTGGTAGATGTGAGAACTGAGGGGAGGGGAGTTAGATGGTTTCCTTAAAGATAGCGGGGTCTGAGGAGAGAAGGAGGAGGTTTTGCTCTGAGCGAGGTGGCTCTGAAGGAGGACTGAGGAGGTTGCTCTGTGGGAGGACCAGGAGAGAAGGCTGGCTCTGAAGGAGGAGAATTCTCTGGAAACATTTCTTGAAAGGAGGCTCTCTTGAAGGTGGAGCCTGAGGTTGGCATGAAAAGCCTTACCTAGAGAGATCTTGGGTGAGTGATAAAACCAACTGACTGATTTATTCATTCTTATTCCTTTCTTACTTTCTCTCTTTTTCTATTGATTAATCAGTGTATTATTAATTAAATTTCTCTATAAAACCCAGTTGGCTTGGGCATATTCATAAATTGGGAATATATTCCCTGGTGACCATCTTATATTTATATAAAACCAAGACACAGTAGAAAACATATTTCAGAGGTCATAATTGATATATATATTTCCCTTGCTCCCAAACATTTTAATTATCACAGTTTATGGCTCCCACTCTCTTATCTACAACTATTTAACACTCAAAACTATTTTAAATCTAACAGTTTGGATAAATATATTACACCCTACACCAAGATAAACTCAAAATGGGTGAATGACTTGAATATAAAGAAGGAAACTATAAGTAAATTAGGTGAACACAGAATAGTATACATGTCAGATCTTTAGAAAAGGAAAGATTTTAAGACCAATCAAGAGTTAGAAAAAATTACAAAATATATATAATAATTACAAAATATATAAAATAAATAATTTTGATTATATTAAATTTAAAAAAGTTTTGTACAAACAAAATCAATGCAACCAAAATTAGAAGGGAAACAACAAAATGGGAAAAATATTTTCATGACAAAAACCTCTGACAGAGGTCTAATTACTCAAATTTATAAAGAGCTAAATCAATTGTACAAAAAATCAAGCCAATCCCCAAATTCATAAATGGACAAGAGACCTGAATAGGCAATTTTCAGATGAAGAAATACAAATTATCAATAAGCACATGAAAAAATTGTACTAAATCTCTTATAATCAGAGAGATGCAAATCAAAATAACTCTGAGGTATCACCTCACACCTAGCAGATTGGCTAACATGACAGCAAAGGAAAGTAATGAATGCTGGAGGGGATATGACAAAGTCGGTAAATTAATGCATTGCTGGTGGAGTTGTGAATTGATCCAACCATTCTGGAGCGCAATTTTGAACTATGCCCAAAAGGAGCTAAAAGACTGTCTGCCCTTTGATCCAGCCATAGCACTGCTAGGTTTGTACCCCAAGGAGATGATAAGGAAAAAGACTTGTACAAGAATACTCATAGCTATGCTCTTTATGATGGCAAAAAAATTGGAAAATGAAGGGATGCCCTTCAATTGGGGAATGGCTGAACAAATTGTGGTATATGTTGGTAATGGAATACTATTGTGCCCAAAGGAATAATGAACTGGAGGAATTCCATATGAACTGGAACAACCTCCAGGAATTGATGCAGAATGAAAGGAGAAGAACCAGGAGAACATTATATACAGAGATGATATACTGTGGTACAACCGAATGTAATGGACTTCTCCATTAGTAGCAATGCAGTGACTCAGGATAATCCAGAGGGACTTATGTGAAAGAACACTATTCACATCCAAAGAAAGAACTGTGGGAGCAGAAACACAGAAGGAAAGCAATTGCTTAATCACATGAGTCAATGGGGATATGATTGTGGATGTAGACTCTAAATGATCACCCTAGTGCAAACATCAACAACATGGAAATAGGTTTCAATTCAATTTAAGGAGAAAAGGGAAAAAATGTTTTATATTCACCTGATCTAGCAACTATTCTAAATTGTAGGCTTAAGAGGTGGTAGTAAAGAGAGAAAGAAGAAAGAAATTTTTCAGGGAAATTGAGGGTAGTTGTCACAACCTACATGGATTAGCCAGACTGTTAAGGGTAAAATTTAGGGTTGAGACTGAATATATTTTTAGTTGGTCGCCAGGGATTTAAATTCTAAATCCCAATGAAATGCTCAAGTCAGAATGGGATTTTATGATGGTTTATTTACAATAAAAAGAGATGATATTAAGGAAGAATTAAAGAGAAAAAAGGGAAGGCTAGCTATCTCTGCCTGGTCTGAACCTAGCTGGAGTTCAGAGGCCTCAGCCAAGGGGACTTCCCAGAGGCTGTTGCCTCCAGAAAAGCCAACGAAAGGGGAGTCAGCTTTATCACTCAACATTTGATTTTCTAAGGTAAGCAGTCTGAGCTGTCTTATTGGAGCTCCTCCAAGTCAAGTTCCACTGCCAAGACCCTCTCACAGGAAGTGACATGAAATATAAAGGCAGTTCTTTACATCACTTCCTGTGTCTTACATATACCAATGGTGGCTTAAACTTGACTTTGGACAGCCCAGGGAGTTAGTTAGTTGTTTCTGATTTGTCACTTGCTAGCACACACACCCAAGTCATAGACCTCTTCCCAGCGCTTATTCCTTAAGGGGGGGGGGGGGGGTGTATACATTCCTGGTTGCTAAAATTCTAAAGAATAAGCAGGGTGGAGTAAATCTAAAATTCACACCAGTGTAATTACACATTGGCTGAGGGAAGGGGTGGGGTTGGGGAGGGAAAGAATAAGATTCTTGTAACCAAGGAAAAATGCTCTAAATTGATTAATTAAATAAAATTTTTCAATAAATAAATAAATAAATAAAAGCAATGGATGCTTTTCATGTTTTTTTTTTCATTTTCTCAAATGAATCAGTGAATCAGTGAAAAATAATTTCTTACTATGGGCTTAGAATTTATACTAAGTGCTTTAGGCCAGAAAATCAAGGTTATCCCTGCTCTCAAGGGATTAATGTTCTCATTGACAGAGATAACATATTTAAGAAGAGTCAGAGAAAATGGATTGGCTCAGTGGTCCTTAGGGTTCAGAGTTAAAGTAGGATAGTAATTTATTCTTTCAACCATGCTTTTTGGGATGCTTTTTTAAAAAGTGATCTCAGAGTTAGTTGGACCTCAGAGGCCACCTACTCTAACTTGTATCCAGCCAAAATCTCTTCCAACAATGTCCCCTTAAAAGAGAAAATCCAATCACAACTGACTTGTAGAAAACTCTGATAGTTTTCTTTTCCTTTATTTTCTCTTCCCTTTCCTTCCTTCTTTCCTCCCTTTCTTCCTTCCTTCCTTTTTTCCTCCCTTCCATCTTTCTTTCCTTCCTTTCACTCTTTCCTTCTCCTGATTTTTGCATTTCAAAAGAACTGGAAGTACAGAAATCTCTCCTACTACCAGTCTGTGATAGTGAAATCACTTTTAAAGACTGGTATATATATTAATTTAAGGTCACCAAGGAATTCAGCTATGTAATTCCTAAATGAAACACTCAAGTCAGCTGCCAACTTCTTTTTTATGATGTTTTAATTACAAACAGGAGGAAGAAAGTATTAGAGGGAGAGAGAGAAGGAAAGGGGAGAGAAGGAAAGAGGTTTAAATACCCACTCTGCTCAGGCTGAGCCAAAGCGGGCTTTAAGGCCCTGGATAGCCAACGCAAGGAAAGAGATCAGTCTTTATCACTCACATGACCAATCTGGAGAAAAACAGTCCAACAGTCTGCGGGCTCCTCCAACTCCAAGCACTAGCCTCCCACTGCCTCTACCCTCCTCACAGGAAGTCACGAGAACTCCAGAGACTGTTCTCTACCTCACTTCCTGCATCTCACATGTGCCAATGGTGACTCTAGCTTGACTTAGGACTGCCCAGAGGTCTGTCCTTTTTGCACATGTCTGTTGAAGGCCATATTCTCAAATAATTAAATCTTGAGTTTTGCTTTAGTCCTTCCTAATCTTGTTACCCTGAGTAGGGTGGAGAATGTAGTTTCCAAGACCTGATTCTGTTATTTCAAGTATCTCTATTGTTATTGATCAGGAAATAGCTAACTTAGATCTTCTAAAGAATGGTCTGAATAGGGTGGAGTAGTTTTGAAATTCACAAGTCCCACCTCTCAATGCTATAATGGTGTCAGATTTAATGGGGTCATTTGATTAGCTTGTAGCCCACTGTGTCTCAGAACTCTTGACCTCAACCAATCCACTAACCTCAGCCTCCCTATTAGCCAGGTTTCTAGGTGTACACTACAACATCTGGCTTAAAGGTTTCTTTATGTTGTACAGAAATCTACTTCTGAAATGTCTATCCATTGCTCCTGCATCTCTCCTTTGGGGACACATAGAACGTGTCTAATTCCTTTTCCACAAGAAAGTCCTTCCAACCCTGAAAACAACTAATAAGTCCTTTTTAATTCTCTTTTCCAGGCTATGCATCCCTGGTTCCTTAAATCAATGCTTATAAGGTTCTTTGCCATTCACGCTGATTAACAACTTCTCATTAAAGCTCAATTTCATGGCAAAACATAGAAGACTAATTTCTAGAAATTATAATAACAAATAACATTTACATAACATTTACTATGCGTCAGACATTTTACTAAGTGCTTGCTTTAGTTATTATCTCATATGATTCTCACAACAACTCTGGGAATTAGGTATTGCTATCATTCCCATTTTACAGACTAGGAAACTGAAACAGAGGTTAAGTGACTTGTCCATAGTCACACAGAAATGAAGTGTGAGACTGAATGTGAACTCAAGTCTTTTGACATTAGGCTCAAATCTCTATCTACTGTGCCACCCAGCTGCCTAAACCACTTAGGAGCCTGATTTCCTTTCCCAGGGCTTCCTTTAAGGTGGTGGGACAAAGCTCAGAGATGAATCAATGTCATGTGAATCTAGCATGCCCCAACTCCTTTCTCAAAGACCATGCTTGTATTGCAACAACATTGTAGGGGATCTCCGCCCTCATCACCGTAAGTACTGCCACCAATGATATAGATCTCAAACTCACCATGTCTTCTCACCACATGGACCTGCTCTTGATCCTTTCTGGAAGTCTCACTTCTTAGGAAAGACAAGGTAGCCATGGAACCTTTCCAGGCCAGGGAAGACATCCCAGTCTTCATTTTGACAAGTTCCTAGCATTCAAATTCAAGGGAGGGGGGAAATAGAGGGGAAAGCATGAAATTAGAGACACCTTTTGAGGTTACTTTTGGGAGAACCATTAACGAGATAATTCCTGCCTTTTGTCAGATTTTAACTTTTTTCAGAGATGGACGGCTACCCTTTTTCCCCAAATTCAACAATCTCAGCATCAACTTTGGTCATAGAGGAATAATAATAAAGAATACTCTGTGATCGGTTTCTCCAGCTATATAGAATTTCAAATGCTGTAAGATTCTAATTAACCATGTTATCAAAAGGCATTCTGAGGGGGCAGCTGGGTAGCTCAGTGGATTGAGAACCAACCTAGAGATGGGAGGTCCTGGGTTCAAATCTGACCTCAGCCACTTCCTAGCTGTGTGACCCTGGGCAAGTCACTTGCCCCCCCCCCCCCATTGCCTAGCCCTGACTACTCTTCTGCCTTGGAGCCAATATATAGTATTGACTCCAAGATGGAAGGTAAGGGTTTAAAAAAAAAAAAGGCATTCTGGAGGGCTTGAGTCCCTTTCCTGCTGCTTCCATCCAGAATTCTACACTCTCCCCTCTCCCTTCTCCCACATAGCTAAATGAAGAGCATCCAGTTTTAGTCACCACAAATTATGATTTGCAAATGGCCTCAAATTAGAACCCTTTGGGGGTAACTACAGGCTTCCTCCAGGATGATGGTTTCATTTTTAGCAAACTTAACAGAAAAGGGAAAAAGAAGAAATCCAGCAGACAGGGGAGAAAATAGAAGGGAGCCCTAAGTAGTTGTCTACAAGGAGCCTGGCATGTGGGTTGGCAAGGTTATCTCCCTTTAGGTAGCTGAGTCTGGTGAATACAATCTCTCACTGGGAGCTCAGGGACTTTGTGTCTGCCATTGCGATCCCCATGAGACCCCAGAGGATGCAACGCACTTCACAAGCTCCTCACCTCTCCTTTCTCTGGGCCAGAGTTTTCTAAGGAAAGAAAACAGTAGTTTGACCTTCTGATTAGTGGTAATGGCTTAGCTGGCAAAAGAAGCATGGGCACATTTTTTTTCACTAACTTGCTAAATTCAAACTTAGCCAAAAGAAAACTATAGAGAAAATATCAGGGATAACTGTTTCCTTCCTAAGGAGCTGTTCTCATGAAAAGTGTCTTCTCTCAAAGGATCAGGGGCTATCAGGGGCAGCTAGGTGGCTCAGTGGATAGAGACCTGGCTTGGATATAGGAGGTCCTGAGTTCAAATTTGACCTCAGATACTTTCTAGCTGTGTGACCCTGGGTCAGTCACTTAACACCCATTGCCTAACCTTTACTAGTTTCCTGCCCTAGAATCAATATTTGTATTAATTCTAAGAAAGAAAGAAGATATTACAGTCATCTAGGTGAAAAATGATCATTTGACCACAAGCCACATTTTCTCAATTGGTGAGAGGGAGATAATACAGATTTGAAAATAAAATAAATTAAAATATAATTTTAGAAAATAAAAAATAAAAGACACAGTCTGAGCCAGGATTGCGGCCATATTAGTGGAGACGGCTTTCTCATCCGCAAGGCAGAAATGAAAACGATCCACATCTTAGGGCTGTTATGAAGGTAACACTGTTAAACCCTCAGGTGCTATAGAAATAGAAGCTTTTTTTAGGAGATGATATCATGATCATCTCCGCCATATTAAAGGGGGCGTATATGGGACATAATGGAATGTTCTCTTCCACTATCCTTTCAAGCATGCAGGTCCACAAGCTCGAGCATCCTGGACTCTTCTCTCTTCCCTTATCTTCTGCATCCAGACCATTGCCAAGGCTTGTCTATCCCACTTGCACAATATCCTTCACCCTCACCCTTTCTCCATCACATTATACCCTAGCCTCTGAGCAATGCCTAGAACATGGCAAGTTCTTTAAAAAGGTTAGACAACTGACTGACTTGAAATTTTAGGAGAAAATGTATATTTTTCAATGGCAACGTGTTTTCCCCAAAATGTCTGTCCTTTGTTACATGTTTATTATTGAGTAGGGAAATGCATCAATAAAACTTTTTTTTTTTTTGAAATCTTGACTCACATATTTATTAGCTATGTGGCCTTGAATAAATCGCTTAAAACTTTCTCAGCTTCAGTTTCCTCATATGGAAAATAGAGCACATACTTTTTTTTTTTTAATTTTAATATTATTTTATTTGGTCGTTTTCATACATTATTCACTGGAAACAAAGATCGTTTTCTTTTCCTCCCCTCCCCTCCCCTCCCCCCCCCCCCCCCCCGCCTTTCCCTCTCCCATAGCCGACGCATGATTCCACTGGTTATCACATGTGTTCTTGACTCGAACCCATTTCCCTGTTGTTGGAGTTTGCATTATAGTGTTCATTTAGAGTCTCTCCTCAGTCTTATCTCCTCCAACCCTGTAGTCAAGCAGTTGCTTTTCAGCGATGTTTTTATTCCCACAGTTTATCCTCTGCTTGTGGGTAGTATTTTTTTTTTAGATCCCTGCAGATTGTTCAGGGATTGCATTGATACTAATGGAGAAGTCCATCACCTTCGATTGTACCACAATGTATCAGTCTCTGTGTACAATGTTTTCCTGGTTCTGCTCCTTTCGCTCTGCATTACTTCCTGGAGGTTGTTCCAGTCTCCATGGAATTCCTCCACTTTATTATTCCTTTTAGCACAATAGTATTCCATCACCAACATATACCACAATTTGTTCAGCCATTCCCCAATTGATGGGCATCTCCTCATTTTCCAATTTTTGGCCACCACAAAGAGCGCAGCTATGAATATTTTTGTACAAGTCTTTTTGTCCATTATCTCTTTGGGGTACAAGCCCAGCAGTGCTATGGCTGGATCAAAGGGCAGACAGTCTTTTATCGCCCTTTGGACATAGTTCCAAATTGCCCTCCAGAATGGTTGGATCAATTCACAACTCCACCAGCAATGAATTAATGTCCCCACTTTGCCACATCCCCTCCAGCATTCATTACTTTGCATAGCTGTCATGTTAGCCAATCTGCTAGGTGTGAGATGATACCTCAGAGTTGTTTTGATTTGCATCTCTCTGATTATAAGAGATGTAGAGCACTTTTTCATGTGCTTATTAATAGTTTTGATTTCTTTGGCTGAGAATTGCCTGTTCATGTCCCTTGCCCATTTGTCAATTGGAGAATGGCTTGATTTTTTGTACAATTGATTTAGTTCTTTATAAATTTTAGTAATTAAACCCTTGTCAGAGGTTTTTATGAAGATTGTTTCCCAATTTGTTGCTACCCTTCTGATTTTGGTTACATTGGTTTTGTTTGTACAAAAGCTTTTTAATTTGATGTATTCCAGATTATTTATTTTGCATTTTGTAATTCTTTCTAATTCTTGCTTGGTTTTGAAGTCTTTCCCTTCCCAAAGGTCTGACATGTATACTATTCTGTGTTCGCCTAATTTTCTTATAGTTTCCTTCTTTATGTTCAAGTCATTCATCCATTTTGAATTTATCTTGGTGTAGGGTGTGAGGTGTTGATCTAAGCCTAATCTTTCCCACACTGTCCTCCAATTTTCCCAACAGTTTTTATGAAATAGTGGATTTTTGTCCCAAAAGCTTGGATCTTTGGGTTTGTCATATACTGTCTTGCTGAGGTTGCTTGCCCCCAGTCTATTCCACTGATCCTCCTTTCTGTCTCTTAGCCAATACCAAATTGTTTTGATGACCGCTGCTTTGTAATATAGTCTGAGATCTGGGACTGCAAGACCCCCTTCCTTTGTATTTTTTTTCATTAATTCCCTGGATATCCTTGATCTTTTGTTCTTCCAAATGAACTTTGTTATGGTTTTTTCTAAATCAGTAAAAAAAATTTTTGGAAGTTCCATGGGTATGGCACTAAATAGATAGATGAGTTTGGGTAGGATGGTCATTTTTATTATATTGGCTCGTCCTACCCATGAGCAGTTAATGTTCTTCCAATTGTTCAAGTCTAATTTTAGTTGTGTGGAAAGTGTTTTGTAGTTGTGTTCATATAGATCCTGTGTTTGTCTCGGGAGATAGATTCCTAAGTATTTTATTTTGTCTAGGGTAATTTTGAATGGGATTTCTCTTTCTAGTTCTTGCTGCTGAGCTGTGTTGGAATTATATAGAAATGCTGGTGACTTATGTGGGTTTATTTTGTATCCTGCAACTTTGCTAAAGTTGTTGATTATTTCAATTAGCTTTTTGGTTGAGTCTCTAGGATTCTTTAAGTAGACCATCATGTCATCTGCAAAGAGTGATAATTTGGTCTCCTCCTTGCCTATTTTGATGCCTTCAATTTCTTTTTCTTCTCTAATTGCTACTGCTAGTGTTTCTAATACAATGTCAAATAATAGAGGTGATAATGGGCATCCTTGTTTCACTCCTGATCTTAATGGGAATGGATTTAGTTTATCCCCATTGCAGATGATATTAGCTGTTGGTTTTAGATATATACTGTTTATTATTTTTAGGAATGACCCTTCTATTCCTATGCTTTCTAGTGTTTTTAGTAGGAATGGGTGTTGTATTTTATCAAAGGCTTTTTCTGCATCTATTGAGATAATCATGTGGTTCTTGTTGGTTTGCTTGTTGATGTGGTCAATTATGTGGATAGTTTTCCTAATGTTGAACCAGCCCTGCATCCCTGGTATGAATCCTACTTGGTCATGGTGAATGATCCTTCTGATCACTTGCTGGAGTCTTTTTGCTAGTATCCTATTTAAGATTTTTGCATCTATATTCATTAGGGAGATTGGCCTATAGGCATCAATAAAACTTTTTAAAAAATACAACTGCTGACCACTATTTTAGGCTCTGATTCAATTAACTGACACTGCCCTTGGTCAAAATAACAGCACAGCACACTTCTGTAATGTCTGTGACTTTTCAAAATGCTTTCATGCCTCTTGCTTCAATTTCCTCCATTCCTAATTTCATTAGTGGACATCCACCAACACAGATTAAAACTCATACCTCAGGACCTGTACTTGAGGAGCTCATAATCTGAGGGAGACAGGAAATATCTCAAGAATAAAGATGAGAGGGGGCAGCTGGATGGCTCAGTGAATTGAGAACCAGACCTGGAGACAGGAGGTCCTGGGTTCAAATCTGGACTCAGACACTTCCTAGCTGTGTGACCCTGGGAAAGTCACTTAACCACCATTGCCTAGCTATTATCCCTCTTCTGCCTTGGAATGAATATAGAGTATTGACTCCAAAACTGAAGGGAAGGGTTTAAAAAAAAAAGAATAAATCTCCCCATCACTGGTGGCACCCAAGCTCAATGCTGAGCATAGTAGAGAGCTACCTGAACAAATCATACAGCAGTCAAAAACTGTCACCATCTGGTGGTCAACCTTTTGGTGAGGTTGGCATTTGAATGATGGGCCTATAAGCTAATGGAAGAGTTTTACTCAATGTCTGGAAGGACCTGCTGGAACTTGTGCTTCCCTGGTGTAGCTTCTGAGAATGCGCAGTCAGTTCCATGTCACAAGGAAGCATCAGAATAGGACGTTAATAGAGGTCTCCATCCATCATCCATTTTATCTTCCCAATAGCCCTGATATTTAAATATTCCTGGGATTCTGGAAACATTAGATTTGGAATCTGAACACCTGGGTTCTTAAAGGACAGTACTAACCTCACTGCTGCCCTGCTCAAGAACACTCCACAGCTCCCTATTGTTTATGTCTAGAGAGATAA
Organism: Monodelphis domestica; assembly: GCF_027887165.1. Classification (NCBI taxonomy): domain Eukaryota; kingdom Metazoa; phylum Chordata; class Mammalia; order Didelphimorphia; family Didelphidae; genus Monodelphis; species Monodelphis domestica. Next base: position 22,082,280 of record NC_077227.1, on the reverse strand, counting down.
AATATAAGCCCCTCCACCTGGCTTTTAGAGCCCTTAAAATCTGCTTCTGTACTGTCTCTCCGGCCTGGTTCCATACCATTCCTTCTTACAAATTCTACTTCCAGCCAAACTTACCTACATGGGATTCCCTAAACATGGAACTCTATTTTCCATCTGTTTTCCATTTATAATTTAAGCTGGTGTTAAACCTTGAATGCAAAGCTTGCTCACCCCTGCATCTTGGCACACCCAGCTCCCCCTGAAGCTCAGCTCCCTTATCATTCCTTCAATTCCTCCCTCCATTTTTAAACATGTGAATATATTTGCATTTACTTATCAACAGTGGTGTCAAAGAGAGCCCCTGGCCAATTTGCTGAGCTCCCTAATCACACTGCTGAGATTCCTCCCTCTTCCCCCCTTTAAGCAACATGTGTAGGAACTCCTTGGGAGGTGGCTTTCCATCAGAGATCACAAAAGTATACAGATAAAAAATTCAACAGCACCATCTTACAAATGAAGAAACAGAGGCATGGAGAGGTTATTTGATTGATCTAGATCAGAGTCAGGATTAGAACCCAAATCCAATGCACCTAACCCGTACCCCAGTGTTTCTCTGATTGAAGCCAGTGGAAAAGTTGGCATGCCCCATGCCAACCCTCTCCCCCAGTTCTTTTCCCCACTCCCCCCTTTCCCACCAAAGACAAGAGTCTAAACTACCACCAGTCAAAGATCAGCCCTCAGAGACCTGAGATGGAAGTTTTCAACCCAAGTTAGTCATTAGCTAAAAATACCCAGGTGATGGAGCCAGACTGTCTACCAGAGAGATGAGGCTTCCAGACCTGGGGGCAGGGCAGGGTGTTTCTCCTCATCACTCTGGGTGCTGAGAAAGATCCGTATCATTCCCCATCCTTGAAGTATCCCCGGCACAACCACCCCAACAAACAGAGCTAAACAGCTGTTCCATGTGACAGGAATATAAATGATTAAGCCAGCGTAGGGTTGGGTTGGCTTTCTTTTCTTGTTTGCTTTTGGGAATGCCCCAGCAAGTTGGGACCTGAGAAGGAAACAGACCAAATCCTAGCTGGCTGGCTAGCCTAAATAATTGAACAGTAGACGTTGCAGGCAACTCAGGCAGTACTAAGTGCCCCGAGTTTGAGATCTCAGCCCTCAGGGGGCAGGAAGCCAGGCTCAGCTGTTTCAACAACAAACGCCACCAGCTCAGAGGATGGGTCAAGGGCTGTGTCTGCTCATGGTGCCCAGGCAATGCGTTAGGGAGAAACAAGAGCTAAGAGAAGAATGGGAAGGACGTGTGGACTTGCTGTGGACGGGGTGGCTGATGAGAAAGCTACTGGAAGAATCTTTGTCCCATTGGGGGAAGGGTTGAGTCCAGGCTCCTAAAATCAGGCACATGGAAAATGAAAGGGAACCACATTCCTGGGGAGATTGACTCAACCTTAATCCCAGAAAGAGTCAGAAGTCCTCTAAAAAAGTAGGAGCCCCTCTTCTCTACATTGAAGTCCCATCTCAGGCAATGGGCGACGCTGCTTGACCTCTTTCTTCTGTCCTAAATGAGTTTCCATAAACAGAACCATGATCTTCAAGAGCTTCAGGTTCTCTTCAAGGCTCACGGAAGCATCAGGGAGACCTTGGAAGTCAACTAGTTCAACCATTTTATTATACACATGAGAAAACTGGGGTCCTAAAAAGGGAAAATAACCAATCTTTGCACTTTCTGCCCATTGCTTCTTGCCAAACCAAATTGCTCTTCCAAATGCCAATCCTTCACATATTTGGACAGAGTTCTCACGTCCGCCCTTACTCCTTTCTTCTCTAGAATAATCTTTACTAGTTCCTTCAACACAGAGGTGTAAGCACTGCAACGAAGCTCAAAGTGTACAACGTGGTGGTCCTCAGCTCGCTCCTGTACGGTGTGAGACATGGACCCTGTACCGGAAGCACATGAAACAGTTGGAGCAATTCCACCAACGCTCCCTCCGATCAATCATGAGGATCCGATGGCAGGACCGAATCACCAACCAGGAAGTCCTCGGCAGAGCCAACTCCACCAGCATTGAAGTGATGGTCCTCCAAACCCAGCTACGATGGTCTGGACACGTCATCCGCATGGACCCACAGCAAACACCAAGACAGGTATTCTACGGTGAACTGTCAGCTGGACTCAGGAACCAAGGTCGACCAAAGAAAAGATTCAAGGATCAGCTAAAGTCCAACTTGAAGTGGGCTGGCATGACACCAAAGCAACTAGAACTCGCTGCCTCTGACAGAAGCAGCTGGCGAGCCCACATTCACCATGCCGCCACCACCTTTGAAGATGAAAGACGCCGACATCTCGCCCCTGCGCGTGAACGCCGACACCAGGCCACAACCACACCTCCCGTAACAACTGGCGTCCCATGCCCCATGTGCCACAAACTCTGCGCCTCAGCCTTTGGACTCCAAAGCCACATGAGGGTACACCAATAGATGATAATGCACAAAGACAATCGTCATTCTCGGCTCCCGAGAGACTACTACTACTACTATAGTTCCTTCAAATAATCTTTATATGACATGAATGAGTTCTCTTCATTCTACAACTCTACTCCAACAGAGTATAAGAGTAAAGACCATTTTCTACATATTTTGAAATGTTTCATTTTAATATAAGGCTAATTTTTAATGGTCCATATAGAATTTTTATTTTTGAAAATATTATTTAATTAATTTAGAATATTTTTCCATGGTTACATGATTCATGTTCTTTTCCTCCCCTCCTCCCCCCCATAGCCAATATTCAATCCCACTGGGTTTTACATGTGTAATTGCTCAATACCCATTTCCATACTATTGATATTTGCACTAGGGTGATCATTTAGAGTCTACATCCCCAATCATATCCCCATCAACCCATGAGATCAAGCAGTTGTTTTTCTTCTGTGTTTCTGCTCTCACAGTTCTTCCTCTGGCTGTGGATACATTCTTTCTCTTAAGTCCCTCAGAATTGTCCTGGATCATTGCATTGCTGCTAGTATAGAAGTCATATAAGGATAATTTAGATGACAAATGATGTCTGTTGGCTTGGACCCCCATTCCAGATTGTGATGGATGTGTCCAAAACATCTGGGTCTCTCTTTTTCACCTCACCCTCCCATGAGAAAACAAAAAAGCCATGTTACACTTAGAGTGAAACAAAGCAAATCCCCACATTACCCATGTCTACTATATATCTAAAATACTACATACATGTGGATACATATATGTGTTTGTGTGCATATATGTACATATGTGAATACTATAAATATATATATATGTACATGTGAGAGCAGATCTGAATTCTCTGGGTCTATTACTTCTCTATTTAAAGGTAGGTAGGCAGTTTTCCCTCTAGAATCATGATTGGGTTTTGTGCTAATCAGAATTCCTAAGCTTTTCAAAGTTATTTGTCTTCCCAGTATTTATAGTATTTTGAAAAAATGTTCTCCTGGTTCTGCTCACTCCGCTTTGCATCAGTTCATACCTGTCTCCCCAGGTTTCTCTAAAATCTGATCTTATAGCACCACATTAAATATAACAATGGAGTTATTATACAGAATACATATAAGGGGAAGTACAATAAATAGTAAATAGAGAAATGGATCCATACAACACTCCAACAACTATTATATTTTATCACTGTTGTATTATGATCATTTCCTCAGGCAAATGAGGAGGTCAAGAAGAAGCTTCATGCTTAGAAATGATGAGGATATTTTGCATGCATGGATTGATGGTTGGGAAGATTAATTCATGTAGCAGCTACCTAACCCTACTTTTCATCATCTCAGGCACAGAAGGAGATGTCCCTCTCTCTGTTCCCTCCCTCTCCTTGGTCTCAGGAACTTGCTTGAAAACTTACTCATTTTTGCACCAGATCCCAATGGGATCCTCTTCGTCTCCACAGCAAGGCAGATGAAGCCTGCATTATAAGCATCCACCCTCAGCAGAATGTGCCCCTTAAATTGGGCAACCACACAACCAACATTCAAGAACAGTGCTGCTTACCTAGACTACTGTAACAGACTGATTCTTAGCTGGTCTCCCTGATTTTACTCTTTCCTTTCTCCAGTCTATTCTCCATGAAACAACAAGAATAATAACAATAATAGTATTTACAAAGCACCTATATCATGCCAGATATAAACATATAATCTCATTCATATCCTACTATTGCAAAATAGCAATAGTAATGATACCTAGCATTCATAGAGTATTTTGTTGCAAAGAGGTTTACAAATATTACTTCATGTGATTCTCACAATAACCCCAGAAGGTAAATGCTATCCCACCTTTAAGATGGGAGGAATGGAGGTAGACAGAGGCTAAGTGACTTGTCCAGGGCTACACAACTATTGTCTGAGGCTGGATTTGGACTCAGGTCTTCTTGAATCCAGATCTAGTACTCTATCTTCTTTACCAAAAATAAATTATTAATTTCTTAAAAAGAAATTTATGAAAATTCAACTATGATGCCATTACCCAGGGCTTAGGAAACTTCCATGACTCATCATTGCCTTTGGGAGAAAATCCCCAAACTTTCATGGTAGCCTAGGAGAGATAGCATTACCTCTTGGTTCATATATGACATGCAAGGTATTGACCATAAAAATGATACCGAGGAGTAGAACAAGTCATAGAACCACAGACTTTGAAGGGATCATGAGGTCATTGAGTCAACTGTCTTTGACATCATAATAATAATAACATATAACAACATAGTATATTATAAATATAAGTGAATTATAAATTATATAATCAAATGATGTTTGTTATATTTATCATATATCATCATATAATAGAATATAATATGCTTAATGAGTGATGATTATTAATTGTGGATTAATTGATTGACTCATGGAGCCAACTTCTACCATTTGGTCTGAGGGTGCAGAATAAGGATAAGGATTAACATTCCAGAGAGATAGATGTGGATTTGATATACAGAAAACTTCCAAGTAATTAGAGTATCTGAAAATGGAATGGGCTACCTTAGGAAGTAGAAGGTTCTCCATCCTATCATCCACTAGGGATACTGAAGCCAGGGCTAGACAGTCATTTGGGGGGGATATTAGAGAAGAGATCCTTGACCAAGGACAGGTTGGATCTCCGTGACCCTTGCCGCCTCTTCCAACTCTGAAATCCTGTGATTTCTTCTACTGATCCCCAGGATCATTCTTCTGGCCAGTATCATACATTTCTTCCATGCCTAGAAGCACCAAAATCCCAATATAGATAGGCAGTCAGGTGGTGCAGTGATGGGTTGCTGGGCTTGGAATCAGAAGGACCAAAGTTTAATTCCTATCTCAGTCATTTACTAGCTGTGTGATCTTGAGCAAGTTGCTTACTTCCCTAAGCCTCTATTCTCTCATCTGTGAAATGGGGGTGATAGTAGTACCTCCTTCACAAAGTTGCTGTGAGAATCAAATAGATAATGTTTGTGAAACATTTTGAAGGCTTTGCCCACTGCATGGATGCTGGATATTATAGAACAGTGAGTAAAAGTTATAAAAGAAGAAGAGAAAATATAAATGGCTACCAGAAGCCCTGCTCAAGATCTCTTTAATTAGGTAGCTTTGGAGGTCCCTTTGAGCTCCTAGACTCCAATGCTCAGACTATACCTATGCTCTATGCATTGACCTGGTACTTCCTTGCCCATTGTAATTCCTAGGCTTTCTTTGCCATTAGACCTTCCCACTCATCTTTACTAGAATCTCAGCACCGTTGGATCTTTGAGAGAAAGAACCCTACCCATCAATGACCTTCTGGAATTAGGACACTGACCACAGGGTTCACAGAAGTCCAAGGGAAGGTCTCAGATGGCGTACAGCCTTCCTGATTTTTAGTCCAGTGCCCAACCCAGTGACAGCAGAAATCATGTGAAACTGGAGGAATCAGGAAACCCAGAATCCATGGGGCAGTCATGGGATAAATGACTCCATGTGACTTGGAAATAAATAGTCAGATAAGGATCTAGAGGGAGCAGTCACAGGGCTCTTACAACCACTTGAAAACTTAAAATAGTGGCTCAGGCCAGACTGTGACTCTGGGCAGTTGCCTTCATAGGCAGATGTTCCCAACCTGGAGCCCTTGGCTTTCAGGTATTATCCAGGCCTCGGTGTCTCCAAAGAGTTAACTTCATATTCTGAATCAAGATAGTTAACATTATGGAGACATAAAAAAATAAAGACCAATAAAAATATGTTTAAAATAAAAATAGATTCCTGAGGGAAAAAAGCATCAGGACCAGACAGATTTACAAGTGAATGCCACCCAAAATTCCAAGATTGATTAATTCTAATATTAAATAAATTATTTGAAATAACAGGAAAAGAAATTTTACCCAGCTCCTTTTATGAAACAAATCTGGTGCTGATACCTAAACCAGAAAGAGAAAAAAACAGCAAGAAAGAAAATGGTAGACCTGTTTCATTAATGAATCCAGATGCAGAGATCCTAAATAAAATGCTAGCTAGGAGACTACAACATATCACAAAGGTTATACATTGTCATCAAACAGGATTTATACTAGGAATTCAGGGATGGCTTAATATGAGGAAAATTAACAACATAATTGATGATATTAATAACAAAATTAATAAAAGCCAAATGATCATATCAATAGGTAGAGGAAAAGTCTTTGACGAAATACAATGCTGGATCCTTTTAAAAGCAGGGGAAAGCATAGGTTTAAATGGATTTTTTCTTAAAATGATATGAAGCAGAAACTAAAAACAAAAAAAGAAAAAAACAGTTAATATTTACATAATGCTGTAAAGTTTACAAAAGATGGTACATATTTAATCTCATTTGATCCTGAAACAACTCTATGAGATAAGGGTGATGGTTATTCTCATTTTTTAAATGGCCGAGAATGACAGAGAGGAAGATTTTCCCAGGGTCACATGGGCAATAAATATCAATGGTGAGATTTGAACAGAGATATTCTGACTCCCAGTTAGCGTTCTTTACACTGTATTGTGCTGACTCCAGTGTTATCCAAATGTCTATTATTATTATTAATTATTATTATTATCATAATCAATAATTACTACCTTGTAAGCATAGGTGAGTCAGTTTATCTCTTAGATCCTCAGTTTCCTCAACTGAAAAGTGAAGGACAAATAAGTGGTGCAATGGATGGAATACCAGACTTGGAGTCAGAAAGACCTGAGTTTGCTTCTGGCCTGACACTTACTAGATGTGTGACCTTGGGCAAGTCAATTTCACCCAATTTGCCTCAATTTCCTCATTTGTAAAATGGGCTGGGGAAGGAAATGGCATAATTAGTTCAATATCTTTGCCAAGAAAACCCCAAATGGGGTCATGAAGAGTCAGACATGAAACAAACAACTAAACAACATCAAAAATGGAGATAACAACATGATTTATCTTCCAGGTTATTGTGAGGATCAAATAAGATTATACATGCAGAGGGCTTAGCATGGTGCCTGGCACACAAAAATTGCTTAATAAATGGTTCTTCCATTTCTTCTAGAGTAAATCTACTTTCCATACACATTGGAGTGAAGGTCTATATTAGATTATAGGAAAGATGTATTATTTTCTAACTCACTAAGTCTTTAATTTCTTTTCTTAATTTTTCAAATAAAGATGTTTAGGCCAGCAGCTATGAGTGGGGGGAACAAGACTCAGGACCTGTATGGGAATGTCATGTCATTTGCCAGGTTTTCCCTGTGACTCAGCTTCACTCTTGCTCATCCATGAGCAGGAAAAGGAAACAAGTGGTCCGAATGGACCAGGATCCCAGCAGGATTACAGGAACAAGGATGAAGAGCCCCGAGGGCTCCTGGGGACCATCTAGTCCAAGTCTCCCATTTCACCCTCCACCACGTCACCTAGCCTCACCCAGGACAAGGAGTGAGGAAGCCAGCTTGGGAAGCCTTAGTAACCTCCCTCCCTCCTGTTCAGATCCTTCCACAATCACAGGCAACAAAGACGGTGAGACACCTGCCAGGAGGGAGGTGAGGGTTCCATTCCTGGCCCAGGAATATTTGTGTTGGGGTAGCTAAGGAGCTGGAGAAGCACTATGTGGATTGGCTCCAAATAACAGGGTCATTCAAGCCCAGAGTAGCAGCTTGAACTGAATTGTGTCAAAATGATCTAGTATTAATATGGGAAACTTTGAAGGGAAACTGAATCAGAAGGGCCAACGCGAAGGCTTTCGTAAGACTTACGCCTGGTAAAAATGTCTTATCGAAATAAAGGGTGGCCTGGATGGTGAAGCCAAGGACCTTGTTGTTGTTCCATTGTTTCAGTTGTGTCTGACTCTTGGTGACCCCTTTTGGAGTTTTCTTGGCAAAGAAACTGAAGTGGTTTGCCATTTCCTTCTGCAGCTCATTTCACAGATCTTCCACACGATAAGGACCGTCCAAAGGATGACGGGCTGTGTGAAATTCTGCTTTACTCTGAGTTAGGCTTCCTGGCTCCTCTCTGTTGGGTCAGAGGTGGACAGCTGCCTTTGGAAGTAAAAAACAACAGGATTCAAATCCTGGTTCTTCTAATAAATGAGCTCGAGTAGAATAAATGTTTAGGTTGGAAGGTGCCTGAGATCATTCGCAATCCTTCCTCTAACATATATTAGAGGTATGACACTTCATCAAGACTCAGTTTTCTTATCTGTAAGATGGAGGTTATATTCACTATAGAACAAAAATCCTTGAGCTGGGATCTATAAACTTATTTGTTTTTAATATTTTGAGAACAATTGCACTATAATTAATTTCCTCTCTTACTCTAAATGTATTTAATTTGCTGATTCTGAGAAGAGATCTCAGATTGTGAGAGGGTCCTTGATCCCCAAAAGGTTAAAATCCCCTGATACTGAATCCATGTCCCAGACAAAGACTCATAATACTTCACCAGCATCCCCCCTACTTAAGAGCAATATGGTAAATAAAAACTGAAGAAAGCATTGGTGTTTTTCTTCTTTTTAAGACCCATGTTAACTTAGAGATCCCTCTCCCACCCCAGCCTCTGGTTATGGCTACAGAAGTAAACAAGGATCATGCCAATTAATTTTTTTCAAATTATTTCAAAGGTAATAACCAAAGAGAGGAAAATTTGGGTATTTTCCATTAAAAACTCTCCAGAATGAGTCACTTTTTTCTTTTTCTCTTTGTTGACTTTTTCAGAGCATTAGACAAGACTAAAAAAATCCAAAGCTTGAGAAAGTATAATATTTCTTGCCTCAGTTTCCTGACTTATAAAACAGGAAGAGAAATATTTGGACTTCCAAATTTTCAGTATTGAGATAAGGAAAGCACTTGCAGGTAAACATAATGGAAATTAACTTTATACTCATTATAAGAACAAAAGCCATTTCCCAAGGATATGAACAAACTGTTCTCAAAAGAATTACAAACCAGTAAAAAAAAATTGAAAGAATATGTCAATTCACTAATAATAGAGAAATGAAAATCAATGTATGAGGTTCTATCTCATATAGCACAAATTCACAAAGATGATAGAAGATGGGAAAAGTCAAGGTTGGAGGTATTATGGGAAGGCAGGCACAAGAGTATATTGCTCTTGGAGTTTTGAATTAGTGTGAGTAATTTGAAAAGCAACTTGGAACTGTGCAAATAAAGTGGCTAAAATTTCTATACTCTTTGACCCAGAGAGTTCCCTACTAGGTCTCAAGGAGGTCACTGATTACAAAAGAAAGTCTCTATGTGCACCAGAATATTTGCAGCAGGATTTTTTGTGGGAGCAAAGAACTAGAAACAATGTAGATGTTCATTGGCTAGAAAATGGTTAAATGGTTAGATTCATACATATAAATGTAAATATAATGGAAGAAATAACAAATATGATAAATACAGAGGAACTGGAAAGAGTTACATGAAGTGCTTAAGTAAACAGAGTCAAGAAAACAATGCATACAGTGACTACAATCATCTAAATGGAAAGAATGTTATTCAGTCATTTTCAGTTCTTTCTGACTCTTTGTGATCCCATTTAGGATTTCTTGGCAGAGGTACTGATGGTTTGACATTTCCTTCTTCAGTTCATTGTACTAATGAGGAAACTGAGGCAAACAGGGCAAGTGACTTGCCTAGGGTCACACAGCTATTAAGTATCTGAGGCTGGATTTGAATTATGGAAGATAAGTCTTCTTGACGTCAGGCTTTGTCTCCTAACTTCTCAGAAAATGATCGCAAAATAACCAATAAGGAACATTGTAAAATTACAAAGAAAAAGTACTGCCCAAAGGAAAGATTTGGAAAGATATTTCTTTCTTTGACCAAGACATCTTTACTCATTATAAGGTTGAATATCAATAGATATAGAGCATTGCATACTTTCAGATTTTTTTTGATGTGTTGATTGGCTTTCTCGCTTTTTCCACTTCCTCTTTTTCTTCTTTTCAAATAAAAATATTCTTAATTTCTCATAATTTCTCTTGCTATTTTAGTTTTCTTGATCCTCCAAATAAATTTTATTCTCATTTTATCTACTTTTATAATTTAATGACATATATTATATATAATAATAACATTTACAATTTTATAAAAAATTTATAAATTTTATAAAGAATGCCCTTGATTGTTTCAAACAAAGTCTATATAACAACTCAGGTAGCATCGACTTTTTAACATATTGGTGTGGCCCAACAATGAACAAAGAATATTTGTCCAATTTGTCTTCCTCTATTTTTATAAAGAGCCTTTTGTATCTGTATATCTTGAGTGTATCTTGGTAGAATAAATCCCAGATATTTTGTGCATCTTTTAGTTATTTTGAATGGAATTTATCTTTCTATTCTTTCCATCTGGATTTTGTTGGCACTATATAAAAAGTTGATGGTTTCGTGTATTTATTTTGTATCTTGATATTTTACTAAAGCAATTAGTCATCTCTATTACTTTCTTTCCCAATTTTCTTGGCGAGAGGAGTTCCAAATAAACCAACATGCAATATGAAAATAGGAATTATTTTGTTTCTTCTATATAAATGGCTTATGCGTTTGATTTGATTCTCTTGCCTTAATGCTAGAATTATGTTAAAGTAAATAGTAAAGAATGGATTCATCCTGGATTTACCTCTGTTTGCCATGGGAAAGCTTCCAGTGTGTTTTCCCCCAGAAGAAATGCTTGATTTTGGTTTTGATATATACTTTTTTTGTTCAGAATATGGAAGATGTGTCTCAATTTCCTCATCTGTAAAATGGAGATAATGATACCAATATCTCCCTTTCTCCTGAGAGGTAGTATTAGGAATTAATCAAAATAGTAGATAATGTTATATTTTTCATCTTTATAGATTGTATTTTTCACTTTGCAAAAAGCTTTCATATCTAAATCACAGATCACGGAGAAATGGAATGACAAGATGAGCTAAAATCAGTCACTCAGCTAAGTGAAAAATTGCTCATGGGCACAATGACTCCAAAGTTTCCTTTTGGCAGATCCTGAAGTGGGTTCTTGCCAAACACTTTTATTTTATTATTTACTGGAAGAATGACGGAAAAAACCCCAAACAATTTTTATTTAGCTTATTTTAAGGAGACTTTTGGAAAATGGCTCAGCATAGTGATTCTATTATAGCTCCTAAATCTCAGGGGATTAGAGAAGAGAAAAAAGAAGGATTCACCTCACCCCATCCCCTTTCTTGTTAGTGTATTAGGAAGAGAAAGGAATATGCACTTATTTAGCACCTACTAAGTGCTCAGTGCGTTACAAACATTATCTCATTTGATCTTCACAAACTACGCTGGAAGGATAGGTGTTATCATGATCCACCTTTTGCAGTAGAGTCAGATGGAGGTAAAGTAACATGCCCAGAGGTCCCATTGCTTTGGATTAAAATTAATGGTTTGGCTAAATAAATATATGAAAATTATAAATAATATGGTGGTTATCAATTTAAAATATTATAACTCAAAGTCAAAATGACTTTTAATAGCTTTTATTTACAAAAGAGTTGGAAAGAACAAAAGTAGAGAAATAGAGAATAGATACGATGTCTAGCCTGTCACATTAAATACTGCTCTAGTGCTTTACTCAGCCAGGACCTGACTCCAAAAAGAAAGTCGGCTTTATGAAGAGACTCAACTTCAGAAAGAATTGGCTTCAGGAGTCACCTTCAGCTCAAGTTGTCTTGACCTTCCTCTTGGAGGGAACTTGGGTGAGTGAATGGCTGACTTTCCTTTCCTGATATCCAGAGAGTTTAACTTTGGTTGAGAGAATTAACAAATTGTGCCTGACTGAGTTGAGCAACGAAGTAATATTTAGTGTGATAGACTAGACATTGTCCCTATTTTCTATTTCTCTACTTTCACTCTTTTCACCTCTTTTGTAAATAAAAGCTATTAAAAGTCGTTTTTACTTTGAGCTATAATATTTTAAATTGGCTACCACCATATTACTTATAATTTTCATATATTTTTGTCAAACCACTAAAATTTAATTCCTACACTGGTAGGTATCTGACACAGGATTTAAACTTGTCAGATCTTTCTCATACAGAGTCCAAGACTCTCTCTATTCTATCCAGAGGAGGGCACCTTACCTCACCTTTATCAACCTTGTTACCTTCAGTTGTACTTGTGGTACTTTAAACACTCCAACTGCTACCTAACTATATCTCCCCTATCTTGGACTTGGTAAATCTATTTTGTTTTGCGTTTTTTCCCAGACCACATATAAAATATCCCATTTATAATAAATGTTAAAGGAACATTTGTTGAACTGGAATATTTAATTTATTCCAAGTGTGAGGAAAGCCTTCTAAGAAGTTACAGAGGCAAGATAAGGTATAATGAACCAAGGATGTGACAAGGGATCCAGTTTGACTAGAATCTAACAGGGTTTCTAAAAGAGAATATTATGAAATAAGGCAAAAAAAGCAGATTAGGTTGAGATAGTAGGGGGCCTTTGAAGGTCAGTTTAAGGAATCTATATCTTATTCAATAGACACTGGAGATGGAGGCAGCTAGATGACTGAGTAGATGGAGAGCCAAGCCTGGATTCAAGAGGTCCTGGGTTCAAATATGACCTCAGATACTTCCTAATTTTGTGACATTGGGCAAGTCACTCAATCCCAGTTGTCAAGCCCTTACTGATTTTCTGCCTTGGAAGCAATGTAAGACAGAAGAGGAAGGAAGGAAGAAGGAAGGAAGGAAGGAAGGAAGGAAGGAAGGAAGGAAGGAAGGAAGGAAGGAAGGAAGGAAGGAAGGAAGGAAGGAAGGAAGGAAGGAAGGAAGGAAGGAAGGAAGGAAGGAAGGAAGGAAGGAAGGATTTGAGTAAGTCATTTGATCCCCATTGTCTAGTCCTTATCTCTCTTCTGTCTTAAAACCAATGCATAGCATTGATTCTAAGACAGAAGATAGTTTAAAAAAACAAAACTAAAGAAGAATTTACTGTGTACCAGGAATTGTACTAAGCTCTATGAAGACAAGTACAAGAAAAAGAGTTTTTGCCCTGAACAAACTTACATTCTAATAAGAAAACCAATGTAAAGAGAAACTGGGGACCAAAGATGGGGGTCTGGGTCTGGGAAATGAAAAGGACAGTGAAGAACCATCAATTGACGTCCATCCATTCTAGGAAAGGCTGTTCTGAGTTCCCCTAGAATTAGAGATAAGAAAAGGAATGGGAAGAGAAGAGACAAAGATGAAGGTGGGGAAATGGGCTATCAAAGTCCTTTGAGTTATTCTGAGGTATCTCACTGATCAGGGTGGGAGTTCAAGTGCCAGGTGGGAGGCAGAGGCTAGAAGAGAAGGTGAGGATTGTTTTGATCTCAGCAACTCTCAAAATCCATCTGCTAAATTGCAGAAGGGCTGCAATCTGCTCCAAGGGGGGGAGTGTACACACAGACAAAGTCTGTAGCTACTTTCAGTATTAAATCATATTGAAAGTACTAAAGTAAGGAGCTTTGATATTTCACATTTGCTTTTTTTTTTTTACTTAAAAAAATGAAATTCTGCTTAAAGAGCCTACACTAATGCTACTCAAAGGGAAGAGAGGCACAATTTTTACATTCCAAAATTTGGCCATCTGGGGAGCTATACAACACTGGTAGCAATTAAATTTTGTTTTGTTTTGTTTTTTTAATTAAAAAACTGATGATTTCAGTCCCCCAAAAGTAGAAGAAGGGCTCCACTCAGAAAAATGCCTCTGCCAATTTCTGGTTTCAAATCCCCCTCTTTTGGAGCCACAAGACCCCACCTGAAATCACCTCATCAGTGACGGTGATTACCTGTATCCTAGTGGATGGGGCACGGCATCCATCAGGGACTTGGAGAGGGAGGAATTGATACAGTCTGGTTAGAAGAAAGAAATGAGAGAAAGCAATTCACCAACGGGGCTCTTCTTGGATGCCAAGTAGGACCCAGAAGACCTGAGCAGGGTTTGCTAACAGTTCTCAGTCTGAACTAGACATCTCTCTCCTGCTGCTATTCCAAGGCTCTCCGGAGCCAAGCCAAGACCTTCCTGGCTCTGCAGAGGCAAACAAAGGCTTGCCAGAGAAGAATGTGAGAAAACAGAGAAGTCACAAGTCAGAGGACTGTACTCCAGCGTTTGCACGAACATGCCCATGGGTAAGAGCCTACAGTGCCCAGGCATCGCTTAGGGCAAGTGCAGGAGCAGATGGCATTTGTTTTAAATGGGATCTATGATGGCTCTGGGACTGAACTTGGAGTCAGGAGACCTTGGGTTCAAATCTCATCTCTCTAAATTCTAGCCCTAACCCTAACCTGACTAGCTGAACAAGTCACAAGTTCTGTGGTAACTCAGTTTCCCTGCTTCCTTCACAGGACTGTGATCAGGATCAAATGAGAAAATGTTATAGAAAGCACTTTGCAAACATTGAAGGGAGATGAATAATCCAGCTGTTATTATTATTGCTGTCATTATTATTTAGGTGACCCAAAGTTTTGCTTGTAACCATTTGTCAATACCCATGGACAATATCAATCCCTTAACATTTAATAAGTCCTAACTTTGTGCCAGGCGGGGGCACTAGGTGACATAGTAGATAGAGCATCAGCCTTGGAGTCAGGAAGACATGAGTTTAGATCTGATCTCAATACTTACTAGTTGTGTCACCCTGAACAAGTCATTTAGCCCCATTTGCCTCAGTTTCCTCATCTGTAAAATGAGCTAGGGAAGAAAATGACAAACCCCTCCAGTATCTTTGCCAAGAAAACCCCAAAAAGGAGTCAAGAAGAGGCAGGCATGACTGAAATGACTGAACAGCAACAAAATGTGCCAGGCACTGTGCTGAATACTTTCCAAAGCTGACAGAGCACTGAGACTAGTTAGGAAGACCTGAGTTCAAAAGTGTCCGCAGACACTTATTAGTCATATGACCCTGGGCTAGGCACTTAACCTCTGTTTGCCTCAGTTTCCTGGTCTATAAAATGGGGATAATAAGAGTACTGACCTTTGGGGACTGTTGTGAGAATCAGATGAGATCATACTTGGAAGTTCAACATAAATGTGAGCCATTTGTTGTTATTATTTAAGGAAGTTTACACTGCTGAAGGGTTTCCAGGTCTGCATCCCTCGACCTTTTTCTTTTCATTTCATTATTAGATTAAAAAGCCAGCAGAAATATGTCTGTTTCTCTTTCTCCTTTTTATTGAATCTGTCTTTTCTCCTAATTCCCAGAAGCGCCAATTAACAAAGCATCATTTTCAGTCTTGAAAAGACTGAACTGGAGCTGAAAAAATTCATTGTTCCCTGATTTCCTGTAGGCAAAGTTAATCAATATTAGCCCATCTCACAAGCAGCTGCCTGTCTGTTTTCCAATGATTCAAGAGGTAGAAAACGTGAACATGGCAGCGCCATGCTCTTCTTTGTAGGTGTGGAGCTGACAACTGGATATTGAATGTTTAGATACTATGATATCCTGGAAAGAAAATGAATGAGGCTTGGCCTTTGACTGGGATGGAGATTTTATCTTCTTAACATGGTTCTCAAAAAACAAAAACAACCATCGCTTAGAGTGGCTGATGTTTATTTCTCCAGTTAACTATAGGTCTGGGAAAGAGCTTTACATAGCTCATCTCAATCAAATCTTGCAACTACTCTATGAGAAAAGAATTGCAAACTGATTATCTTTTTACAAATGGAGAAACTGAGGCTTAAAAATGTTAAAGTGGTCCACTCACAGTCATATATCAGATATAATTCAAACCTGATTCTAGGTCCTATTTATCTCCTACTCAATACTCTCTCCCAAGGAAGAGTTTACAGTGGAAATTAGACTGCTTCTGATTTCTTATGGCACAATTATACTCCATACATTTTTATATAGTTATTCTTATGGGGCACCTCCATATTAGATTTGCAGTTAGAAACTCTGGATTCAAATCCTACTTCTTCTGTTAAGTTCCTGTGTGACCTTGGGCAAATCACACCTCTCTGTGCCTATTTCCTCATTTGTAAAATGAGGGTTGGCACGGAACCTTGCACACTCCTTCAATCCTGATAACAATCATTTTCCTTTGTTTGCCTAAAACTAAGAAAGAAGAACCAAAAAAAGGGACAAAGGCAGGCAGCCCAAACTCAAGCTCCCCGACCGAATGGGCAAAACTACCACAATTGGATGGTAACATGACCATCACGCCATGTTACCATCAGTTTCCCATTTTCCATTCCTCTGACACAAATCAAGCCCCTCGTGGCCAGGATCCATATTTATTCTCAACTGCTCTACCCACCACGATGCCTTTCAAGGGCCTCATTCTAATGAAACATGTATCAATCAGTCAAAAAAATTGGTGACTATGGGATGGGATGACAGGCTACAATTCCGATAGTGTTATGTTCACATGACAAGAGAAGAAGGTAAAGAAGAATAAAGGGTGAGAATGGGAGGAAATCTCTGAGATTACATCATCAGCACCTGTCTATTTCTGTAACCTGGAAATGTGGGTCAATAGATAACATCCAAGGCATTCCTTAAGGGGAAATAAACATTCATAATGAAATTGGCTTAAAACTGAATAGCAAAAGACATTTCCCAGTTGTGTGACTCTGGGCAAGTCACTTAACCCCCATTGCTTAGACCTTGCCACTTGTCTGCCTTAGAACCAATACATAATATTGATTCCAAGACAAAAGGTGAGGGTTTTAATAAAAAAAAAAATTGAATAGCAAGAAAGAGGCTCAGCAAAAATGCAGAGAATATCTGCCTTTTCCTTCTTTCACGTCACTCTCTTAAGCACGGGGCAGAAGTAAAGTAGTCATCTTTTTCTATCCTGAGAAAATCTGGCTAAAATTCTTCTGCCTTATATCAGTAGTAAACAGTAGTGAAATTATAGCCAGACAATAACACCGAGTAAAGAGGAGGAATAAGATTAAGAAGAATTAAGGCAGACTATTAATAGCCAAAATGTTAATTAGACTAGACCATTAAGTCCTGGGAGCATCTGCATGGAGGTAATAAGCTTGTCCAAATCTTGGAAAGCACCAAGTTCCTTAAATCCTGCATTTGACATTGGCACCATAAGAGCGACTGAGGAATTCTATCCCCATTCAGACAGTGGTGGGATCATAGATTTTGAGCTAGAGGGGCCCCCAGAAGCCATCTAGCCAAACCTCTCATGTAAAAATGGAGAAACATCTAAGCTATATATAGCCATATGAAAAAAGAATGCCCTAATTGGAGAAATGCAAATTAAAACAATTCCAAGATGCTAACTCACACCCATCAGAGTGCCAAAGGTGATATAAAAGGAAGATTATAAGTGTGAGAAGGACTGTGGAAAAACAGGTACACTGATATACCATTAGAGGACCTGTGAATTGGAGCAACTATTCTGGAAAGCAATCTGCAATTGTACACAAAATGTTCCTAAACAGGCCATGCTTTGGACCTAGGAAGAGCATTGCTAGCGCTACACTCAAAGGAGATCAGAGGAAAAGGAAGAGTTGTTTTATATACAAAAAAAAAATATTATCAACAGCTCTTTTGATGGTGGTGAGAGCTAGAATCTAAATGTCGGTGGAGGAAAGGCTGAATATATACAGTGATTTATAGATGGAACATTTAAATGGGGAGGGACTCCCTAAGAAAAACCATATAAAAAACACATGGAGTACTACTATTGGGCTATAAGAAATGAGGAAACGAATGATTCCAAAAAGACACTGAAAGAGTTCTATAAACTGATGCAGAATGAAGTGAGCAGAACCACAAGAACAATTTACACCGTGACATCAACCTCCCCAAAATGAAGAATCCTGAGGATCTTTGGAGGAAGAAATCAGCAGAACCCAGAAAACAATGTATACAATACCATAGAAACAAACAACTTTGAAAGCTGTAGAACTATATATAATCAATGCGATAATCATTCATGATTACAGACAATCAATGAGAAACCCTGCTATCCATGAGAGAGAGATAATGGAGTTAGCTGGGATGAAAAAGAAATTTTGTATACAGCCCTTTTGTTTGACTAAGTTATTTGTTATAATAAGTTTAATTTTTTTAATTTAATAAATTTAATTTATTATATAATTATGTATTTAATATAAATTATATATGTATTTTATATACATAATATATTATGTATAATATATATTATATTGTAAACCTTAAAATTTCTTAGACTTATAAATGTTGGAAATTTCACCATTGGGAAATTTCATACTTGAAAAATTTCCTATTGATAGTGGGAAATTTCCCAATGGTGAAATTTCCAACATTTATAAGTCTAAGAAATTTTGAGGTTTACAATATAATTATTCTATATATATTATATAATAAATTATAATACATTTAATTAATTAAATTTCTTTTTCTTTTTTTTCCCAGTGGAGTGAATTGTAGTAGGGAGAGAAAACAGATTTTCATTCATTAAGAAATTAGAGAAATGAGAGTATTATGAAAAGCATGCACATTCAGGTAAAGTGTTATTGGTTTTACTTAAGCCTTTTACTTTGTTACAAGACCTTTCTTAATAAATGAGAGTAATGTAAAAACAAAACAAATTATTTTTAAAGATGGAGAAACTTGGAGCCAGGATCACACAAGATTTAGACTAGCTTATTACCTCCATGCAGATGTTCCCCAGGGCTTAATGGTCTAGTCTAGAGCTAGGATTCAAATCCAGGTCCTAATACAACCATTGTATGCCTGAAAACAAGAAAAATCTTTAGTAGAGATTGCTAAATGATAACATACAAAAAGGAATTGTTTCAGGAACATTTATGTCAATGGGCCTTTTTTTTTGGCCAATGGCCTCCTTATGAGAGCTCTTTGCCAAGTCAAGAAATGGTGTCATGTCCAATATTCTCAACCATACAGCTCAAAATCTGAATCGGGAATGGGCAGTCAGCCTGAGAAGACACCAGCTTCAAAATCTCTTCCAAAGCAGTGATTTTGCGATGATAATGGCCTTTTCTTGGGGGGAAAAAAAAGATGATGACAGAAAATACATCCAGACAAAAGGAAAGGCTTGTAGAAAAAAGTCTGCCTTTCAGCCTCACACAGAGGCTTCCGAAAAGCACTTCCCCCTGACAAGCCGAATTTTGAGCAGATCGCTCCAAGATATGTTCGCCCCCATCCCAATTCCTGTCTCCGGCACCCTCTTGCAAAATGCTTTTGTGAGAGGAGACAGAGAGGAAATAATGCTTCTCAAACTGAAGAGAACCTCAATGAAAATGAGAGGCAATGTGGTACAATGGAAAATTGATGGTCAAGGGGTGATCGTTCAAATAATTGGCATGCAGTTTGTGTAATGAAGAAGGCATGGGACAAAGTCTGAAGGACCCAGGTTCAATTTCTGCCTCAATATCTTAGTAATTGGTACCATCGAGCACGTGACAAATCACTCAATCCCTCCAGATTTCAATTTCCTTCTCTGCAAAATGAAGAAGCCAGGCTGGAAATGTCTAAAGTTCCTTCCAGCACAAATCTATGCTCCCACTTGTTCTACTTCTTCCCTCTGGAACCCTGATCTCTTGCCTTCTTTGGGCTTCATTTTCTCCATACACATAATGAGGCGGTTGGATTGGATGACTTCAAAGGTCTCTCCCAATTCTAAATCTATAGTCCTAAGTCAAATACAGGAATCATGGTGCTTCTAAGAGAATCCATTATACAAAGCTGAGTTGACATGAATGTTCTTGAGAGCATTTGCCCAACACCATACTCACTCTCCAGCTCTTTTACAGAGATGCCTACATTGAGCTAAAAATAATTTGAAATGTTTGTTGGACATACAGGCAAGACAAAACAACGGTCATCATTCCTCGTCTCTAAGAGGAAGGGGTTGGACAAAGTGACCTCCAGGGTCCCTTCCAGCTCTAAATCTGTGCAGCCCCAAATGTAGGTTCACTAAAAGAATCAATGGCCTTTCATACAGTGTCCATTCGAGATTTCTGGTAAAAAATACATGGCATGAACCATGGTGTTATTATAGTATATATATAATATATTGTATATAGTATAAAATATATATAGTATATATTATAGTTATGGTTGGGAAGGGCTATTTTTGGCTTTCCTTTTTGCTTAAATAAATAGGATATTTACATATTAGATGAGAGTCATGAGAATTGAATGAAGGGATTAGAACATGAGTCCTTGAGGCGCTCAAGGAAAATGAACCCTTGTAATGCAATGGAAGGTTGATGGATTTTTGAGACAAAGAACCAGGGCTCAACAATGAGTTCTGCTATTTACTACCTTGAAAACCTTGGGTTGTTGCCACTTAAACTCTCCCAGTCTCCTTCCTTCTATATATAAAGAGGAAGAAATTACTTTAGGGTCACAGGATCATGTGGAAGGGACCTTAGAGACCCTCAGTCCAAACCTTTCATTGTACAGATGAGGCGGGAGAGGTCAAATCACTTGCCTGAGGTCATTCAGCTAATAAGTGTGTCTCTGGTAAGATTCCAAAACCAACTCTCTATTTACTCTTCCAGGTACCTTATCTAGGATTAGAAATTCCATGGAAGCAGAGGCTGTTATCTATCATCTTTGTATTTCCCATGGCTAGTCCTAGTTAGAGTCCTTCAATGCTAAACCAATGGACCTTTAATCTTTCTGTCCATTTAACTCTATTACTGCCTTGAGGCACATAGGATAGAACTCTGGGCCTGAAGTCAGGAAGGTCTGAGTTCAAATCCAGTCTCAAACACTTCCTAGCTGTGTGATCCTTATTTAGAGTGACTAAAATTTTCCAGATTTTCACTCCATACATTGGGTAAATCACTTAGCCCTGTTTGCCTCAGTTTCCTCATCTGTGAAACAAGCTAGAGAACACATGGCAAACCACTCCAGGATCTTTGACAAGAAAACCCCCAAAGAAGTCACAAAGAGTTAAACATGACTGAAAAACAACTAAACAACACCAAAAACTTCCCTAGAAAACTCTGTGACTGAGAATTTGCTTATACCAACAAAGTATGGATTTCAATCAGATTCATTTAATTGGATCTATTATCAAGGTATGGCATTTTTAAAACCCTTATCTTCCATCTTAGAATCAACACTCTGTATTAGTCCCAAGGCAGAAGAGTAGTAAGGGCTAGGCAATGAGATTAAGAGACTTGCTCAGGGCCACACAGCTGGGAAGTGTCTGAGACCAGATTTGAACCCAAGACCTCCTGTCCCTAGGCCTGACTCTCAATCTACTGCCCCCAAGGTATGATATTAGATTGGTCAGTGGCCAGTTTAAGGTGACACCATGTTGAGAGTTTTTAGAATTCTAAATCTCACACTGCCACATCCCAACTGTAAAACTGAGATTTGAACTCTGGACTCCAATCCCCACAAGTCCTTACTCCACTTCCCCAAAATGCTTTGTAATCTCACGGAATTCGGAGGTGGGCGAGATCGAGAAGGTACTTAAGCTGATTGCAAAGGCTTTTAAAGGGCTCTTTTTGGACTTCCGTTTTGGAGCAGAGGCGTCTACCTGCCTCAGTCTCCCCTAAATTTTAACTGTTACACACCCAAGGGAGGATCATCGTGCATCAATGACCAGACTAGGATGTAGTTGGGGACTGACAATCCAGTTACCAATTGAAAAGCCAGACTGGGCAGAGGATAACAGGTGACACTTGATTTAGCCCTTCCAAGTTAGCCCCCTGCTTTACATACATGATTCCACTGAGCCTAATGACCACCTTGGGAAATGGGCATCCTCAGCATTATTACCATTTCTATTGTAAAGATAAGGAAATAGGCATAAAGACACATGTAAGTGACAAGCATGCTTTGAATCCTGAGCTTCCAGACTCCAAGCAAAGTGCTCTCTCGACTGTAACACATGGCCCCAAGTGCCAAACAATTGGTACAGTGCTGAAATCCTAGGAGCCCACAGGAGCCGGAAAATTGTTGGCTGGAAGGAGTAGTGCTAGATTTTAATTAAGAAGTTAATCAAGTATCCACCATAGGATAATCAGTGCTTAGTGCTAGGGGAAGAGGAGAGGAGAGGAGAGGACAGGACAGGACAGGACAGGACAGGACAGGACAGGACAGGACAGGACAGGACAGGACAGGACAGGACAGGAGAGCAGAGGAGAGGAGAGGAGAGGAGAGGAGAGGAGAGGAGAGCAGAGCAGAGCAGAGCAGAGCAGAGCAGAGGAGAGGAGAGCAGAGTAGAGCAGAGCAGAGCAGAGCAGAGCAGAGCAGAGCAGAGGAGAGCAGAGCAGAGGAGAGCAGAGCAGAGGAGAGGAGAGGAGAGGAGCGGAGAGGAGAGGAGAGCAGAGGAGAGGAGAGCAGAGGAGAGCAGAGCAGAGCAGAGGAGAGGAGAGCAGAGGAGAGCAGAGCAGAGCAGAGGAGAGGAGAGCAGAGGAGAGCAGAGCAGAGGAGAGGAGAGGAGAGGAGAGGAGCGGAGAGGAGAGGAGAGGAGAGGAGAGGAGAGGAGAGGAGAGGAGAGGAGAGGAGAGGAGAGGAGAGGAGAGGAGAGGAGAGCAGAGCAGAGGAGAGCAGAGGAGAGCAGAAGAGAGCAGAGGAGGGCAGAGGAGAGCAGAGGAGAGGAGAGCAGAGGAGAGCAGAGGAGAGCAGAGGAGAGCAGAGGAGTCTATTCAAAATACATAAAAATAAATGCAAGATATTGGAGAAAGAAAGAGGCAAGATATGGGGACTGACTTGAGCACCTATTAGGTCTCCAAGAAGCCCCAGGCCTTCCTCTAGTGAGTGCTGATATTTTACCTCTTTCCATGGTGCTGACATACCAGAATGCACAGAGGTGGAAATTTGAGATCCTCTCTATTGACTATATTGTGTTGGGTTCATAGGTAGCTTTTCTTAGAAGCCTTTTCTATTGCACAAAGAAGTAAACCACATTACTGACTGACTCTGAGACTGATCATGCACTCCAAGAGAATTCTAGGGGCTCCCAACATCCAAATGCTTTGAATAATCTGAGTCCAGCACTCTACCTAGACTTTTCATCCAAACTAAATTCAAAAGACACTGATTTCCACCAAATAAACAACAAATATAAACTGCATTGAAAGGATCATTTGGATGGGTTTCAGTCAAGTGATGGCAATTCATTCTTTCCAGGTTGTACATTGACATGCATGTCTAAAGATTTAAGATAAAATCCATGCATTAAAGTTCTGTTATCATCAAGATCAGAATCAAACTTCCACCTCATTACTATAATTCTGAAGACTTTCCATTTCCTAAGCTCTGTTATGCCTTCCAAAGCACTTTCCTATCCATTATCTCAATCGATCTTACAAAGAATCATCTGATGCAGAAAAAATAACTATTATTCTGCCCAATTAACAGAGGCATTAAGTCACTTGCCCAAGGCCAATGGAGCCTGAAGGAGGACACAGACTTTCTGACTCCTCCAATACTCTTAGAAGACTTTAAGATTTTGATGGATCCAGAATCTTACCGTTGAAAGCAGAGAATGGAGCCCAACAGTGCCTACTCATCTTATGTGATTCTTGTCCATGGCCTATCATATTTTTTCCATAGGCAATTGGCCAAATGTAGAATCATCAATTTAGAGATGAAAGGGTCCTCAATAGCTACCTGGACCAATCTCTTATATTACCGATGAGGAAATAGAGTCCCAATATTGTCTAAGATCACACAGGTTGTAAGTAGTAGGGCCAGAATTTGAATCCAGGTCATCAGATCTCTAAGCTAATACTCTTTCCATTGAACCAGGGATATTAGTCCAAAATGGAGGACACATAATGATTAGAAGGAGGCAATTCATGGCTTTCAAGGGTAAATAGTCAACCAATTAGAAATTAGCAATATGAGTTTCATCACACCCTTCCTCCAGAACAAATTGTATGTTCTGGTCCAACATACATATCCCAGCCCGTTCAACACTCTGTCACACTTTCCCCTCCTATTAATGGCCCACTGTGTGGCTGCCCTAGACTTAGACCCAGGCACCCATAGCACTTAACTGACCCAGACACCTATAGCAGCTACACAGGCAAAGTCTCCTGTCTCAATCCCCTGAAAGAATTCCTATAATCCAGTCCTTCATCACCACAGAAACTAGTTCTGTGTTCTGGGGCAATGGCTTATTTTGGAGTCCCCACCCCAAAATCTGTCAAATTTGTACAAACAACACAATTTTTTTCAGTTTTTGTGGGAAAGAGCAAATAACATAAGATAAGCAGACACCGATATCTCATGATTAATTTATCTTTCCCCAAAATTCATCCTTCTTCAAAGCTTCCCTGTTTTTTAAGATGTACCACCTTCTTCCTAACCAACTAAGACCTCAGCATCTTCCCTAAATATCCCTGGCTCCTCATTCAGCTGAAACTACTGTTCAAAGTTATCAATAATCTCCTACTCACAAAATTAGTGGCCTCTTCTAGGTCCTCCTTCTTGAACTCTCTGAAGTTTTGGATCCTACAACTGCCCTTTCTTCTTAGATAATTACTTTCCTCTCAGGGCCATTAGAATACTCCTCTCTCTGAGTTTTCCTCCTATCTCTCTGACTGTTCTTTCTCAATCTTTGCTGGATTATCATCTGTACTCCACATCACTCTTTCTCCCTTCTCCTTCTCCTCTCCCTTCCTTCTTACTCCATCATTCTCTTTCTCTCTCTCTCCATCTCTCTTTCCCTGTCTTTGTCTCTATCTCTGTGCATCTCTTTCTTTATCCATCTCTCTGTCTCTCTTTCTCCACATAAAATGACTTCAGTCCTTTTCTTTCTTCTGAGTTCTAAGTCCCATCACCAGCTTTTCATTAGTTTTTTTTTTCAATTGGATGTGCTATAGGAATCTTAAATTGAATATATCCAAAATCGAATTCCTTACCTTTCCCCTTAAACTCAACACTCTTCTGATCTTCTCTATTCCTGTTGATGTCACCATCACTCTTCTAGTCACCCAGGTTTTCAGCCTTAACATCTAATTTTCCCTCAGCACACATCCAATCAATTGCTAAATCATGCCCTTAAAAAACCCTTCCATTCCAAGTCAGAATCAATTCTGTGTATTGGTTCCAAAGCAGAAGAGTGGCAAAGGGTCAGGCAATGGGAGTTAAGTGACTTGCCCAGCATCCCACAGCTAGGAAGTTTCTGAAGTCAAATTTGAACCCAGGATCTCCCATCTCCAAGCCTGGGTCTCTATCCACTGAGCCATCTAGCTACCTCCAACCATGCCCTTTTTAAACTCCCAAATCCCTTACCCATTCCATTAAAAATTACTCTATTCACCCAGCCACTACTCTAATTCAGGCCCTCATTCCCCTTCATCTGGACTATTGAAATAGTCTGCTAATTACTGTCCCTGCCCTACGTCTCTCCTCCAAGCTATCCCCCACACAGCTGTCAGAGCGATCTTCTTAAAGCAGAAATCCAATCATGCCTTCCCTCAGCTCGGTAAACTCGAGAGGCTTACTATTAAGTCAAGGATGAAATATTATTTCATCTTTTTTTTTCTGTTTTAACTGATATATTTTGACATTCATAATTATTAGTAAATATATGAAATATATCAATTAGTAAATATACATGTATGAGGGTATGTGGTCAAAAATATTTTTTATTGATGGAGATGCAAAATCAGAGAAGTTTGGAGACCATACTCGAGGTCTTTGGTATTTTATGGGTTCCTGAGTGGCCCTTGGTTTGTCTATTAATTTCTTTTTGTTCTTATTGCCCTCCCAGGTCTGTTCATGACTTTCTAAAATTTGAAATCATGCCTCCCACTGCTGTCTCATTCTAGAACTTCCTTGAGTGCCTGGGGCCTCCCCTCCCTGGATCACCTTAGCACTCCTGTTCACCATGGAGTATCCTTCTGCAAGAACCATCCCTGTTGTCCCATTAGTGATTTCTTCCGGGACTGGCCAAGCCTATCCCTACCTACCTTCATTCCCCACCAGGCTTAGGTCCTCATGTTCCTGTGCTAAGTACCTTCATCCTCCTCTTCCTGTTTCTGCTCTCTATAGCATATGTGCCATTAAATGGTGCAATGGGCAGCTAGGTGGCACAGTGGATAGCGCACTGGGCTTAGAATCAGGAAGGCTCATCTTCTTGAGTTCAAATCCAGCCTCAACATGCCCTAGCTGTGTGACCTTGAGCAAATCATCTAAACCTGTTTGCCTTAGTTTCCTCATCTGTAAAATGAGCTAGAGAAGGAAATGACAAAGAGTTCTAGTATTTCTGCCAACAAAACCCCAAATGACATCATAAAGACTTAAACATGACTAAGAATTAGTTTAATAACAATTAGGATGCAAACTTGTTAAAGCCAAGATACTGTCTTTCTCTTTGCTTATAATTAGGATCCTCAGTGCCTAGACTAGTGCTAAGTATTTAATAAATACTCATTTTCTTTCTTCTATCACCCAATGACAAACCCACCTCCTTCTCTTCTCATAAATGTCCTTGATGAAATTTATATTCTTTTCCTCATGTGTAAGGCATCGTCATCATATTTGATACCTTTCTTACTTTTGGAAATGAGGTTACTAAAAACCATCAGACTTCATTTGCTCCCCAAGCTTCCCACAAACCTGCTCCAGTATTCTCCATTCTAGTTGGATTATGAGTGGGTCAAAAAAGAGCCCAAGACCATGGTACAAACAGCCCCTCAGTTGTCCTAGAGGTGCTATTTTTCCCCTTAAAAGACCAGGCAGTGATCTGGAAAGTACCTTAGAAATCATCTGGTTCAACTCTTCCATTTTTCAGGAAAAAAAAAGTGAGACCCAGAATGGGAAAAGGACTTTCCCAAACATGGAAGCAGGCCAGAAATGATATAAGTTACCATGATCAACCCCTCTAGGATGGCCTCCAGGCCCAGACATCCTCCTCTGGAAATATATTCACCACCCTCTCAACCCATGCAAGCACTATATTCTCTCTCTTCAGCACATTTATGGGACAATGGGAAAAGCCACTGGTCTCTGGGGTCTGAGAACTTGTGTTCAAATGCCAGGTCTGATACTCCATATCTGAACTTAGACTAGACAATTCCCTTGTCTATGCCTCAGTTTCCTCATCTGTAAAATGAGGAGCTTGGACAAGATGGCCTCTATGGTGCCTTCCCACTCTAGTTCTATGATCCTAGCTTCAGTGCTATTTTCTCTGCCCTTGAAGAGCCTCAGCACCGTTATACTTAATTAAGGACTGGTAATGTGCTGGAGAAGGCAGTTAGTTTGACAACAAAGTTCATACAGCACTGGGTCTAGGGTCAGAAAGAACTAAGTTCAAATCTAGGGCAAGTCACTTAACCCTGTTGTCCTCAGTTTCCTCATCTGTCAAATAAGTTGGAGAAGGAAATGGCAAACCATTCCAGTATCTCTGACAAGAAAACCCCAAACAGGTCCCAGAGTCAAACACAACTGAAAAATGACTGAACAACAAATCTGTGGGAGATCAAAGAATGTTATACAAATCAGACTTTGAATAATATAATTAATCACTTATCAGCCTTGCCAATATATACAAATTATAGCAAGGGTCCTATTAGAAATGGATTCCTTAGAACAATGGTTCTTAATCTCATTTGGGTCATTGGCCCTTTGGGGAATCTGGTGGGGCCTAAGGATCTCTTACCAAAATATAGTTTCAAGTTCATAAAATAAAAGACAGAGATTACCTAGGGAACCAATTACATTAAAATGCAATTAAAACAATCCCAGGTCAAGAACCTCTGCCTTGGATAACTAATTAATAAATGAAGGCAGAGAAATGTAATTTTAGACAATATGAGTGATTTATTTATTTTTAAAAGGGAGCCTGGAGGTTAAACAGTCTTTAGAATTCAGAAGACCATGTTCATTGCTCTCCCAGAGCCTTTTGATGAAGGGTTCCTGGCAGTTGGTCCTATATGTAAATTATCCCCCAATATAGCTCTTTATGAAGCTGCTCCTGTGGTGGGGGCAGGGTTAGGAGTACCAGGCAATGACAGGTCTGGTCATTATCACCTAGTTAATTTTGCTATAGATGCTCTTCTTGGGCCAATCAGAGATCACAAGATGGGAAATATTGGTGAGCATTTTTCTATAGGAAAGCAGCAAAGAAGAAGTGGTTTTGGTCTGACTGAGATCCTCTAATGCTTGTTAAAGAAAAATTGGCAGCAGCTCAAAAATGCTTGGGAAACCAACCGAGTGGGAAGCATTGAAGATAAAGTCAGGGAAGTTACCAATAAAATTCATCTTTATGATGCCAACAGTGCCAAGTGAGCAACAGGGACCATCATGGTTACTGAATAAAGAGGAGATAGAGCCAAGTAGTGAGGAGGCAGGGGAAATTAGGAGAAATCTGAGATGATATTAATCAAAACTTAGTATCCAGAGCACTTGGATTTGAAACCAGAGAACTTGGGTCCAAATCCTGCATCAGACACTTATTTTGTTATGATCTCAGGAAAGTCATTTAACCTCTATCTGCCTCAGTTTTCCATTTGTAAAAGGAAGTTTTGTGGTTGTTGCCATTCAGTCATGCCTGACTCTCCATGACCCCAGTTGGAATTTTCTTGGCAGATACTGGAGTGGTTTGCCATTTCCTTCTCCAACTTATATGACAGATGAGGAAACTGTGATCATTGGGGTTGAATGACTTGCCTAGGGTCATACAGCAAGTGTCTGAGACCAAACTCTGGTCCTTCTAATTCCAAGGCCAGTACTCTATCTGCTGTGCCACCTAATTACCCAAGGAAGTTAGACGACTCTAAATCTATGATCTGTGAAGGGCTGTTCTTTTAGAGTCCTTTCTTCATCATCAATAACCACCAACATCATCCCCCCCTCCAAGAAATTACTTTGAATCAATTTTATATTTCTCATCTGTTTACATAGAGCTTCTTCTTCTTTTTTTTAATCCTTACCTTCCGTCTTGGAGTCAATACTGTGTATTGGCTCTAAGGCAGATGAGTGGTAAGGGCTAGGCAATGAGGGTAAAATGACTTGCCCAGGGTCACACAGCTGGGTACATATAGCTTCTTATCTATACATCATAAACCCTTTGAGGTCAGGAACTACTGTTATTTTCATTGTTGTGTTCTCAGCAACTTGCACAGTGCCTGGCACCTAGGACTGGGGGCCAAATGAATGCCTGTTGAAGCTAAGGAAGCTCCATGGTCATGTATCCTAATACTATGACCTCTCTCCACCCCTCTATTTGGACAGTGAGAATGCCAAAGTCTAGAGAGGAGACACATGATCTTGGCATAACAGAAAGTACAGAAGAACAGACCTGGAATTCAAACTTAGATGCTTCTGCCCCAAATAAAGTGTTCATTCCACAATACCACATTTCTTTCCCAAAGAGGGGGAGGCAACATCAAGTCAATTTAAGTTTACCTTCAATATAGATTTTTTTGGGGGGGGAAACTAAACAAAAATAATTATTTAGCTTTATAAAAACAACATATTCCATATTCTGTTCAATGAACTCCGAGGGATCCTTATTGTTGCTTGTCTCTGAACAATGAATATTTCCCAAAGTCATTTGCACTCGGTCTTGTCTCAACACTGTCAACCTTTGAGATTCAGAGCTACTTATAAACCCCGGTTGTCTTTATTGCCATTCTCTTGAGCCAGGCAGGATTATCCCTGTCTCACAGATGGGGAAATTAAGACTGAAAGAGGTCAAGCAAACAGCTTCATCTGCCTCTGATGAGTTTCTGGTCTATCCAGAGAATCCAGGAGTTGTGATACTTACTCCTGAGATTTACCTAATTGGTTCAAGGCCTTCTTAGCCATGTCTTAACATGCCCCCAAAAAGTAACAGAGATCTTCATTATCATCACCCTGTGCCTTCTCTCTTTCCTTCAGCAACTATGGAGAAAAAGAAAGAGAATGAAAAAAAAGGCAAGAAAGAGAAAAAGAAGAGGAAGTTGTTTTTTTTTTTTATCTTCCCTTAAAGCACCAAAATATTGTACAGAAGGAAAATCTACTTTAGCTTACTAAGACCAAGGCTTCTAATTTCAGTGTGGCATCATCCCTATTTTAGGATTTGAACTCACTGAAACCTCATTCATTAGAGTCACCAATTTTCCTCCAAAGGAAGGGCACCATTTTAGAGATGCTCCAGAAAATGGAACCCTGGAAGAAAATTAGTCTCTCTCCCTTTCCTTCTCCCTTTCCCTCTCTTCTCTGTCTCTCATTCACACACACACACACACACACACACACACACACACACACACACACACGTACAATGACTTGTTTTTCATCTTTGTATCTCTAGGATCCATAAATACCATTTTAATGGAAAATTCTATGATCATCAACTTCTCCTGCCTTCCCAGTAGAATGCAAACTCCTTGAGGACAAGGCCTGTTTTCATTTTTGTTTTTGTGGCCCTAGTGCTGGGTACCTAAAGGGCTCACCGAGTGGAATGCCTTATTTAGGATTTACTTTGTAGAAGACCATTTTATAGATATACTTGTGATATCAGGAGAAATTGTGGAGTGAGACTCCATGGGTTTAACTCATGAAAGGCCAAAGACAAGAGTCCCACAGTTTGGAAATACATGAGTAGGTAGTGATCATTGGAGAGAGTATCCAGAATGACAAAATCATAGATTCATTGAAGTTAGGTATGAGCAGTTCTAACAAAATCATCAAATCTTGCATTTGGAAGCCCCCTAAGTGGTCATCTAGTACAACCAAGAGATGAAAAAAGAATCCATTTACAAGTAATCATTCAGATACCTCCAATCACAAGAAACTCATTACCTTCTGAGTCTGCTTATTCCACTTTTGGACAGTTGTCATTGTTAGGAAGTCTTTCTTGGCATCATATCCAAATGGGCACCTTTGCCAAGTTCTATCCATTGCTAGTAGCTCTGCTTTGTGAGGTACAACAGAACAAACCTGGTCACTCTTTCATATGGTACCCCTCCTTAAAGGAACAATTCTTTGTCCTTTGAGTCTTTTCTTCTCAAGACAAAACTTCTCTACTTCCCTTAAGTAGTCATCATGTGGTATATACTCAAGGCCTTTGATCATTCTGGCCATCTTTCTTTGGAGAGTCTGAATTATCAAAGGATTTCCTGGGACATAGATAGCTCAGCAAGCATTGAGGAATGGAGATGGTGATAATGGTGCTTTCATCATCTTCACAAGAATCCTGGGAGTGGTAATGCTCTCCAAACCATCATTCTTGCTTCCAGCCCACCCCTCACAGACATTACCTAGGGAAGATATTCTTGTAGAGGAGGACCCATCTGTCCCCATGAATGGCCAATCAACTGGCACCCCCAAAGTAGGCAAGTTAGCCTAGATGAAGCAGCAAGACATCCAGAGAGAGTGAGAGGAGGTTACATGTGCCAAGCAAGTCAAACCACCCTGCCTCAGACCCTGGTGGAGATAGCCTGGGTCCCTGGCCTTAGTACAATGCCCAGAACATAGTAGCTACTTCATAAATGGTTATTGGTTGACTTGATAGACCCAAGAACCTTGGGAATATCCATGGGAACAGCATTGAGCTTCTAGCCCAGGGTCCACAGCCCTCATCCTAGGAAGTAGATCCAGTAGAGATACAGCCTGGCAACTGTACTAGTTGGCAGGTACTAGACATAACAAAGGTTAACTAGAGCCTTACTAGAGCATAACTAGAGCCATACCTACTGAAAACTCAGAAAAGAAAATTCTTGCCAGCAAAATCTTTGTCAAAGTCAAATGGTTCAACAGAAGAAACTGATGAGACTTTTTCAGTGGAAATGAAAGAAGAGGCATCCCCATTTGTTTTGATGTTACACCCCAAGAACTATGGGACTTTTCCATCTGACTTGCAGCTGAAACCTCCTTCCATATGAGGTATCTTCCTTAGTGGAATGTGAACTCCTTAAGAGCTGGGACCATTTCTATTTTTATCCTGATATTTCACACAGTGAATTGCACATAGTAAGTCTTTAATAAATACTTTATTCATTTATTTATTGATTGATGATGATGATGACGATGATGGGAGTAATTCAGTGTTCATCTTTAAAGCTTTCTAAACCTTTTATAAACATTATGTTATTGGAGCTTCATCATAGCCTCGTGAGGGAGGAACTCTAGGCAGCAGTATCTCCTGTATCTATAGAGTGTGGCAAGCCAGGACAGACACATAGGACAGCTAAGAAGATCTGAGCGGGGATCCCATGTCTTCAGATTTCATCTCAGAGCCTTCCAGCCCATCCTACACAATTGAGACAATTCTCCCATGCCTGGAGACGATTTCACAGTGGTGGGTGTCTTTGGAACAGATGGTGGCACTGAGGAGGCATTGGAGGAGGGACACTCTAGAAAGACAGAGAGGATGTTCCAGAATGGCTGTGGGAAATACTAAGTCAAGACTGATATGAGGAGGAAGCAATCTCAATACCACCATCTCAGGTGGACAGTCCTGAATTTGAGGGAAGGAGTTCTGGGTCCCAGCCCCAGCTCTACTGATTATCAACCAGCATGATCTTATTACCTTAATGTCTTTGATCTAAAGTATGTAAGTATCATCTATTAAATAATTAGAAGAATGAGATGAGAGTTACAGTCTTATCTATGATTTTTTAAATCATGTTTTTAAATGAATTTATTTTTTGTTTTCTTCCATCTCTCCAATTGAAAAAAAGTAAATTCTTGTAAAAAATATGCATAATTGAGCAAGGCAAATTCTTCACCTTTTCCATGTCCACTCTGTATATTTGGACCATCGCCCTTCTGTCAGGGAAATATTTATCAGCAGCAGCAGCCTTTTGAAATTATGATTGATCATTTTTAGGTTGACCAGAGATTTTAAGTCTTTCCAATTTTTGTCAATTTTACAAATGCTATTATAATTCTCCTGCCTCTGCTCAGTTCACTCTGCATCAGTTCATAGAAGTCATCCCACTTTTCTCCGAATCTGTTTTGTCATTTCCTATGGCACAGGATTTTTTGGTTATATTCATATACTAAAATTTGGCTCAGCTCTTACTCATTTTATGAATTTATGAGCATCCCCTTCATTTCCTGTTCTTTGGGCATAAGGATCCTTTCCCTTATTCTTGGATCTTTTTGGCATATTAACATAATGGTAGTACTGAGTCGTCAAAGAATAGACACAAGTTAGGAGCCTTTTAGGTATAGTTTCAAATTGCTTTTGAGAATGGCTATTATGGTCTACAGCTCCCAACTCAAGCTTATAGGGCAAGGACTTTCTGTCCCCCAAAAAACTTGGAAAGAAATTGGACAGAAATTAGGTTTAGACCAACATCTCCCACCATATGCCAATATTAGTTCCAAATGGATGCATGACTTGGCTATCAAAGGTTGTATCACAAAGAAGTGAAAAGTGAAGAAGAAATTGGGATTTTTTTCTCTCTTGCTAGGAAATAGTTCATAACCAAAAGAGAAACAGAAAGGACCACAGAAGATAAGATGGAAATTTCAAATACACAAAATTGTAAAGTTTTCACCCACACAAAATCAGTGCTCTTAAGACAGAAATAATGAGAATGAATCTTCATAGCAAATTTCTGAAGAAAAGTCTTATTTTCAAGATATATAAAGAATTGATTCAAATTTATAAGACTAAGGGTCATGCCTAATTAAGAGGGAAAGATATTCAATAAAGGATGAGAGGGAAATTTTAAAACAAAATTAAATTGGTTAATGAGAAATGAAAAGTCATGAGAAAATAGTATCTGTAAAGAACAGAAAAAGGAGGAAAGGCCTTATACATTCGATCTGCTATACCTCTTCCCATAATATTTCTCTCCTACTTCAATCCCAATACTCTACATTTAGTAACTTACAAAAGATTGCTAGTTTCTGAGTTTAGAATTTGTTTAAGTGAATCTAGCCCATTAGGTGTGGAGTAACCAACGCTAATAAACTTCTGATATTGTCTCCGTTAGAAAGATCTAATAAGATCTAGACATCAGAAGGAGAATTCTCTTCTGTATAGTGAGGGGTCATTCTGCCCACGGCTGGGTGCTCTGAACAGATATATTGATTCTTGGAAGAATGCTGCCTTTGATGGAAAATGAATTTTTAAACACACAAATGCCACCTTCCTGTGGGGAATAGAAACATAAAGGACTTCCGAAAAAATAAGGTCCATAAGTGGGCATTTCAAAAAGTTAACAAGGCCTTTTTTAAAAGTCTCATTAAAATAAAATTACTCAAAAATCTACAAGGCAAACGGAATGGAACAAAAGTTGCTCTGGGCAATGAATGACATTCCCTATCACACCCATTGCATCCCTGAAGTCAACATAAAAAGGAAAATGGTAGAATGTTGGAAGGACCATAGAAAGACTGATATATTGGGGCACTCTAGGTGTACTTCTAGTATTTTATCCTTTTTTAGTATAAAAGAAGGAGCGGAAGGTCAAAAGACATGAATTCAAATCCTGCCCACTGACTGACGATGGGACTTTAATCATGTCAATTAACTTCTCCTTACCTCAGTTTCTTCTTCTATAAAATGAGGGCATTTGGACTAGATGGCTCTAAGGTCCTGTCCTCAGTCTATGGCCTTACAGCCCTCCTAGTAAACATGGTAGTTAGGTGGTGCAATGATTAGAGCAGAGAGTCTGGAATCAGAAGATCTGAGTTCAAAGCTGGACTCAGTTACTTACTCCCTGCGTGACCTTAGGCAAGTCATTTAACCTCTGCTTCATTTTCTCATCTCCAAAATGGAGGAAGGGCTAATAATAGCACCTACTCCCTAGGGTTCTTTTGAGGGTCAGATGTGATGATATTTGTAAAGTACTTACTTAGCACAATGTCTGGAATAGAGCAATTAATCTCTATATAAATTTTAGCTATTATTATTTATTTTGGCTGAGATTAGAGTCCAAGGATGGAAAACTGAGTCAAAACGATTAGACAAATTATAGCTGACCTCCAAACTCCTGAGATTCTCCCTTACAAAATTCTTTGGGGAGGGGGGGGAATCTTTAGGGTTTTTTTTAGGTGAAATGCATTTAAAAGATAAGCATAGGGGGCAGCTGGGTGGCTCAGTGAACTGAGAGCCAGGCCTAGAGACAGGAGGTCCTGGGTTCAAATCTGACCTTAGACACTTCCCAGCTGTGTGACCCTGGCCAAGTCACTTAATCCCCATTGCCTAGCCCTTACTACTCTTCTGCCTTGGAGCCAATACCCAGTATTGACTCCAAGATGAAAGGTAAGGGTTTTAAAAAATAAATAAAATAAAAGACAAGCATTTGAAGGCAAGAACTTTTTGACTTTTTTAATTGTATCCCCAAGAACTAGCACATTTTTAGTGGTAGGAACAATGGAGAGCTGGGTTCGAATCTCAGATCTGACACTTACTATTCATTCCACCTTTAAGCAAGTTTCTTAACTTCTGTGTGCCTCACCTTTTTCATCTATAAAATGGCAATGCATGTTTCTTGTACTTTTTATGTCACAGCATCATTGTGAGAAGCATTTCTGAAGCCTTAAAGCACTCAATAAGAGAGTGTTTTGAGAAGCTTGGTCTGGAAAAATCCCTGTTTGAGAGATCTCTGAAATGGCAAGCAATAACAGAAAGTTATCAGGTAGGAGCAATCCTTGTGGGATCTTGAGGCTTAGATCATGGCTCGAATAGATGCCACTCCAAAAGTGACACAATGAATCCAGGAGTAGCTAGGGGAGTAGCACACTGATTGTCGATTCTTTCTTTTTTTCTCTAAACTTACCCTGATATAAATCCTCCAAGTCAATATCAGTCATCAATGAATTAAAAAAAAAATAAACCCTTATCTTCCATCTTAGAATCAATACCGTGTATTGGTTCTAAGGAAGAAGAGCAGTAAGGGCTAGGCAAGAGGGGTTAAAGCCACATAGCTAGGAAGTGTCTGAGGTCACATTTGATCCCAGGATCTTCCATCTCCAAGCCTGGCTCTCTCTCCACCGAGACACCAAGCTGTTCCTCATCAATACATTTTCATTCATTCAATTAGTGCAAAGCTCTGTGCTAAGCCCTACAACCACGCTGGCCCCAGTTCCACTCCAAGAAGGGCTCCATTTAGAAAATCTTTACCTACTTAAAAAGTCACACTGGAAACCATGCTGTACTGAAGAATTGGAGAGGAGACTATCCAGCGCCCAAAATTCCTTGCTTCCCATCAGACATGTCAAAATGTTAATCCTTCTATACTTAGACAATGACTTTCAACAAGCGAACCTCAAGTTGGGTTCGATGGCCCTAAGCTCACTTCAGCTAGAGATTCTATGATTTTAAATAGATGTCTTCTTTTCATTGATAGATTTTATATAAATATATCATTAGAGGTAATAGCACAAAGCAGTTAGAGTTTTGGACTTGGATCCAACAAGATCGGGGTTCAATCCCACCTCTGACGCTCACTACTGTGTGACTTGGGGCCACCAACCCTGAGCCTCAGTTTCCTCATTTGTAAAAAGAAGGGGATAAACTCAATGGTCTCTAAACCCTTCTCTCCCTGGATCCACGTTCCATGCATCCTCCAGTCTAGAAGACTCTTGAAAGAGTCTTTGAAAGAGAGCCTTCTCTTTCAAAATGACTGGCTCCCTTTCAAGTGGAGTTTTTTAACCTTCTCTATGCTGTGGATCTCTTCATCATTCCAGTCTCCTGAAAAAATCCTTCTTGGAATCATGTTTTTAAATATGAAAAATAAAATAAATAGGACTACTAAAGAAAGTAACTGTGCTGAATTATAGTCATCAAAATGTAAAAACAAAACAAAACAAAAAACATGGTGCATGGGTCCCAGGTTAAGAAATTCTGATTAAAACAAAACTCTGAGATTTTTTTTTTTTTGGCACAAAGCCTTTCTTTCCTGATCTCCTTTGCTATTAATGCTAAATCTCTCCTCAAATGGAATTCTCTTCCTTTGTATATCAGTTGAATTTAGTTTTCTTTGTCTATGTTATATCTCTGGTTAGAAGGTAAGCTCCTTGCAGGCAGGGATTTTATTTTTATATATCTAGTACAATGCTTTACATGTAGCAGGCATTTGAGAAATGGTTTTTGGATTGAATAAAAATGTAACAAATCAGAAAGCTCTGGGTTTGAGTCTTGCCTCAGACCCTGCCTAGCTGTAGGACTCTGGGCTCCATCACCTAACTTCTCTTCACATCATTTCTCAGATCTAGTAAATGGGGATAATAATGATAATAACAATAAAATCTCAGAATTCAGAGTATCAAATGAAACAATATCCATAACGTGCTTTGCAAACCTTAAAGCTAAATGTAAACATTAGCTATTTGTGGCAATAACAATGAATGATGAAGCCTAAACATTAGAGATCTGAAAGCACAGCTATGATAAACAGAGAAGCCATGATAGGTGGGTACCAGGATTACAAAGTGACAAACTGTGAGTGGGCTGACAGATGGTACTCTCCCCACCCAGAAGGGCCGCCACCTTCAAGTCAGAACTGCCTGCATCTTTCTGGGAGATTTTTCCATTTTGTAATTGTCATAAAAAGAATTAAGAAAAAGATAAATGAAATCATTATGCATATATTATTGCTAGGAAGTGCTCATCTATTGCTAACTTGCTCTAGGAATCTGTAGTGGGATCAAGCTTTCCCTTCTGTTTTGTAGCAACAGGGGGGAAAAGCCAGCTCTGTTGTTAGGTCTAGAAATGCTCACTGGCTCCTACGGGGTCTAAAATCCCATAAAGAATCAATAAATACTTGATGGTCTTCCAAAGAGCTCTCAAGAACTGGGCTACTGCTCATGACTTTATTGCATCCAAGAAGTCACTGCAAAGGAAGAGGGAGGAGAAACCATGAATAGGAAATGGAAGGAGTCACTTGAGATGATGTCTACTCTCCAGTTTTCAGAAGTAATTGATGCAGATATAGGGACAGATGGGAGGGGGGCGGGGATTGATTCTTGCCTTGTCTTGGTCTCTCCCCATGGCTGAAAGTCTCCTATGGAAAACTTTGGGGAGGTCTTGGACAAGAGTCATTGAAGATAGGCTGGCACGAATGGGTGGGAGGTGAATCTAGGAGAAAACAGATGCATTTGAGGATGGATGGGAGTTTCTCCAGTGCCTGGCACAAAATACTTGCCTAATAAGTGCTTATTAAATAAATGAGGTATAAATGGTATGGAGGGCTTGTCGTGCCCTCCTAGGGCAGCTCTCCAGCCTCTGACCCTCACCTGACACCCAGCTCCCACTTGTGGCTCCCAGTAGCTGCTAGCATGCGGCAGCAGCCACACCCCGGACAACGACTTCGACAGGCCGGCTAAACCTTGTGAGGGTAGCCATCGGGTCGTCATCGACCCCTGGTGAACTAGGGCTTTGCTCACCCAGCATGTGAAGACTGCTTTGGTGGAACAGGTGGAAGAAACCAACAAGAAGGTTCAACGGCTGAGATGGCGATGCAGCAAAGCACTGTGGAGTGCTTAGGGCATGATGGAGCACAAAGGACAACAGGGCCATCCAATGCAGCTGAGGAAGTCTCCAGGTGTAACGACTTTTTGTGCCAATGGACCCAGGCTTCCAACACCGAGAAAGTGAGACTGTATGCATCGACTATTCCACTTAAATCTTCATGCACAGGTGTCTTTGTGCACAAAAACACACAAAGACAATCGTCATCCTCGGTTCAAGAGACAACCAACAAATAAATGAGAAACTGGTTTATAATTTTTAAAGATCTGGAACCCTTAAATAACTTGGTCTCTATTTTAATAAGTCCCAGATTCAAGTTTAACCTGACACATAATTTTCTGTCTAATTTTTAGAGACTCCAGATACATTTTAAAATATCTTCAATAGCAAGTAAAAACCATTTTTGACAATTGTTACATAACATATTGTGAATTAAGTTCTCTCCCTCCCTGTCTTCATGAGTCCCTTGGAACTTAGACCTTTGAGTTGCTGACAATAGTTTAGTCCTTCACGGTTGACACTCATACTATTTCTGTTACTATATACAGTGTTCTCCTGGTTCTGCTCATTTCACTTTGTATCAGTTCATATGAGTCTTTCCAGGTTTTTCTGAACTCATCCTGCTTATTATTTCTTATGGCACAAGAGTATTTCATTTCAACCATGCACAACATTCCCCAAAAGACAGCCCCTTGGCTTCTAAATCTTTGCCACTAAGTGCTGCCATCAATGTTTTTGTACAAGTAAGTCCTTCCCCCTCTCCCTGATCTCGCCGACTGCAGACCCAGCAGTGTCAAAGACTATGCATCGTTTTATGTTCTGGGCACATTTTTAAGATGCTTAAATTAGAAATAAGTTGCTAATCTGCCATGGTAGAGGCAGTAGTCAGCACAGAGATCTCCTCACATCTGGTAAATATGGAAACCTCATACCAGACCACTTAATTATCATTTTAATGATAATAACACTAATTAAAAGCCTCAAAACAGCCTTATGAGATAGGTATTACAATAGCCATTTTATAGAAGAGAAAATTGAGGCTTAGAAAGGTGAAGTGACTGACCCATGTTGATACATCTAGTGTTAGAGGCAAGATTCGGAACTTTTCGACTGGGCTCCTTTGTTGCAAGGAAGCTCCTCTCCAGAAAAATGAGAAAGATTCCTTTCTTCATCCTTTTAACCAACATCCTTTTCAACAGCTCTGAGTACTTGATATCCTCTTGAGAAGCCAGGCCTCTGCTCAAAGCTGTTCTGTCTACACAGCCTGGAGGGACTCAGGGTCACCTCGGCAACATGATGAGACATCCGAAGAGGACTTTGGAGACAGCCCGTCAGCCTGCTAATAAAGCTGGCTTCTAAAGTCCCATCTGTCACACAAATACATGCACATGAGTACAAACCCTTTGGAGAACAGGATGGCCCTGTAGGACCCAAGTCACACAATTGCCAGTACGGGAGGAATCTAGGAGTCACTCTGCTAGGACCTTCTCTCCCAAGCATCATTAAAAGGAACGTCTCTGCCTAAAAATGCTTAGAGCTGCCTTATTGATAATAGCTCAGCTCTCCAAAGGAAGGAACCTCTATGCCCAACTGCTGGGAAATGCTTCAATACATTCTGACATATTAATGGAACGGAATATTATGGTGCCATAAAAACAATAAATATGAAACATATGAGGAAATAAGCAAAGATGCATATGAGGTGATCTGGAGTGAAATCACCAGAGGAGGTACTATATTCATGTGGACAGGAGAGGAGAAGGGAGAAGAGGAATGGAAAGGAATAAAGGAAAAGGAAGAAATAGATCTTTAGAGTAAATCTAGAAATGGACCCAAGGATCAGCAAGGTGGGGCAGGGAACAGAGCACCAGTTCTAAAGTCAGGAAGTTTCATCTTAACTATCTTCAAATCTGGTCTCAGACACTTACTAGCTGTGTGACCCTGAGCAAGTCACTTTGCCTCAGTTTCCCCATATGTCAAATGAGCTGGAGAAGGAAATGGCCAACCACTTCAGTATTTTTGTCAAGAAAACTTCAACTGGGGTCATGAGGAGTCAGATACAACTGAAAAACAATTGAATAATAAAAGGGGGCCCCAAAATAAGAGCATTTTCTTTGGTTGGTTTGTTCTGCTTTCTTTAAGGTCCAGGGTTCAAGGTAAGATTTTTACCCCCATTTATGTCAATAATTATTAAGTTTATAACTTGAAAAAAAAAAAGGTTTTTAGTTTGTTAAATACTTCCTGTTATCTTGTTGGAACTTCATGAACAAACTAGTTCATTCAGTGAGTAGTACCTAGTCATACTGGTGGCAAGCAATGTAAAACACCCAACGTAAATCAAGGTGGGTGCCCTGGAGCGGTGGCAGAAGCACTACCATATGGAGCTTCCCATTTAATTATTCCACCTAACTGGGTGCTGAACACCAATGGTATCCCTTGTGAAGGACCACAAGTGTTTTCTGTACCCTTTAACAAAACCCTAGCAGTGCACTCTTAAGTATGTCTATGGCTTCAAATCAGTATGAATCCTTTGCATTTTATAAACTTTTAGAAATTGGGAGAGGGCCATATCGTGTCCTTTTGCTTAAAAAAATATCTCTACTTGATATTTTCAAGAGCTTTTGTCCAACATGGTTATAACTATATTTAACTAGCAAACAGCAGCAACGATGACATTTTAAGAAAGATACTGAAGAAATTCTTTCCCATAAAGGATTTTATAGAAGGCTTTTTTCCCTCCCCCCTCATTTAGAAAGTATCTAAGTTATTCTAATTGTGGGGAAAGAGTGAGTTCTGTTACACGAGCAAATGGAAGAGGTAGCTAAGTGGCTTAGTAGATAGTGAGTCAGGACTGGAGATGAGAGGTCCTGGGTTCAAATCTAGACTCAGATATTTCCTGGCTATGCCATCCTAGGCAAGTCACTTAACCCCCATTGCCTAGCTCTTACCACTTTTCTACCTTGGAATATATACGTCACTGATTCTAAGATGGAAGGTAAGGGTTGGTTTGTTTTTGTTTTGTTTTGTTTTATTTTATTTAAAAAAAAAAACAAATGGAAAATCCAGTTGTTATCAGATGTTGGGCAGAAATGAAACATCAACTCTCAATCACGTGGATCAGTATGCTGGTAAAAGTGAACTTTCTCAGAGTGCTGCTGAAGATTAACCAGTGGCAACTATGACAGAGTAAATAAGATTTTCTGTCCTCAAATGACTACAAAGAGAATGGAGAATCTGGAGACTCTCTTTCATTCAAAGATTTCCCTCCTAACTGGTTACATTCCTGCCTACCTTGGATAGGAGATCTTTGTCATTGGACTTCCTTTTTTTCCTATCATATGTTGTTTATTTATTTATTTTAAAATGTATTTAATTAATTAATTTAGAATATTGTTCATGGTTACATGATTCATATTCTTTCCCTCCCTCTCTTCCCTTCCCCCTCCCATAGCCAACAAGCAACTTAACTGGGTTTTTTACATGTATCAATTATCAAGATCTATTTCTATATTATTCATATTTGCACTAGGGTGACTGCTTAAAGTCTACATCCCCAATGATATCCCCTCGACCCATGTGATCAAGTGGTTGTTTTCCTTCTATGTTTCTGCTCCCACAGTTCTTTCTTTGGATGTGGATAGCATCTTTCTTATAAGTCCCTCAGAATTGTCCTGGATCATTGCATTGCTGCTAGTGGAGAAGACCATTACATTCGATTGTACCACAATGTATCCGTCTCTGTGTACAATGTTCTCCTGGTTCTGCTCCTTTCACTCTGCACATGGAATCCCTCCAGTTCATTATTTCTTTTAGCACAATAGTATTCCATCACCAACATATACCACAATTTGCTCAGCCATTCCCCAATTGAAGGGCATCCCCTCATTTTCCAGTTTTTTGCCACCACAAAGAGTGCAGCTATGAATATTCTTGTACAAGTCTTTTTCCTTATTTTCTCTTTGGGGTACAAACCCAGCAGTGCTATGGGTGGATCAAAGGGCAGACAGTCTTTTGTCGCCCTTTGGGCATAGTTCCAAATTGCCCTCCAGAATGGTTGGATCAGTTCACAGCTCTACCAGCAATGCATTAGTGTCCTAATTTTGTCCTATCCTCTCCAGCATTTATTACTTTCCTTTACTTTGGCTTCCTTTTTTGCATCTTGGACAGAAGCTGGATGTCTGCTTTAAGCCTTGTGTCACTAATTAGGCAACTTGTTGATGGCTGTATTTTGGGAACAGATAGACTAGAGAACTTGAAGGAGGAAGGTCATGTGCTTTCATG
The DNA here is from genome assembly GCF_027887165.1 of Monodelphis domestica. Lineage (NCBI taxonomy): Eukaryota > Metazoa > Chordata > Mammalia > Didelphimorphia > Didelphidae > Monodelphis > Monodelphis domestica. The sequence continues at coordinate 22,039,250 of NC_077227.1, read as the reverse complement.
GACAGACATGAATTTAGAATCAGAACAACTGAGTTCCAATTCTGGCTCTGGTACATCCAAACTATGTTACCTTAAGCAAGACATCTAAACTCTTTTTGTCCATTGTTTCCTCATTTTTGTAATAAGGAGGACATGACAACATGCTGTCTAAGGTCCCTTCTAGCATTAAAGTTTTAGAGTGACAATACTGGCTTACCTCATTTACTTTGATAGATATCTCAGACTTGCCAAACCTTGTCCAAGATTTATGAAATGCTCAACCAATGTAACATGGTTTAATAAACTAGGTAGTTCACCTGAAGTTAGGAGTTCTGGGTTTGGGGCCTGTCATTGACCCACATGGGGCATGAATTTGGAGTTGAGAGTCATCAAAGACCACTGGGTTCAACAAAATTAGTGTGGTTGAATATGAGAAAACAGAGACCCAGAAATCAGATGACTTGCCCAAAATCAGACAATTAATACTACTATCCAACTCCATCAGCATCACTCCTTATTACCCTTGGCAATAAATGCACTTAACCACCCTGATCCTCCACTTTCTGAGGGTTAGGGATTGGGTCTATGATTTCAAAGATCAAGGAATGCACAAGATAAGGAACTCCCTCTACCATGGCAAGACGGCCAGTATTCCAGGAAACCTTATAGCTTTGGAAGGTTTCTTGGAACACTGAGGAGTTAAATGACTTGCCCAGGGTCACAAAGCCAGTATTTGTCAGAAGCGAGACTTGACTCCAGGTTTCTGTTTGGAAGGCTAGTTCCTTACCCACTATACCACAGTCTCAATTAATAGAAATACAATAATTGCTTCCAGGACACATGATCAAGAAGATGGAGGGCTAGACATTTTCTCTGATTCCAATATCTTGGACTTCTCCAAAATAGGAATTATGCAAAGAGATAAAGTCATTCCAACTGATTCCATAGACTAGGACATCAGGAACAAACTAGTAGACTAACATCAGAAAAGGTTAAACTCTAGTTCCAAATATACCTACTCATCACCCCTCCCTCACTACCTATAAGCTCAGGTAGAACTGCATAAGTTGACCCACAAACTTGCAGCAGAACTCAACTCACCTCCCTGCCTCTAGATCCCCATTAAAGCAAAAGGCATGAGCTTGTACTAGCCAGGATGAGCCTGGTATCACTCTTTGCTGAAATATAGCTCAACCACAGAATGAAGGACCAGAAGGACCTGGGACGGGGAACCGATCTGGGGCAGTTGGCACTCTTAAATATGAAGGGAAAGAGCCCAGTGTCCAGCTTTGACCATTTCTATTGCCCCAGAAGTCATTTGGGGCAGATGCTAAGGACAATGAAATATGAATTGCCCAGCATGATGAGAAACTGAGACAGCTTTAAAGTTAAGCCCCAGAGAAACTACCATCAAAAGGGAGGAAAATCAAAAAGTAGGCTCTAAGGGAATATAAAGAATAAAGAATAAACTTTCCACTCAGTCAGTTAAAGGTCTTCAGTATAAGCAGATAAGGCAAGGAGGAAGCTTTCAGTAACAGAAGAAATATTGCATGCTCCTTGAGGATGAGGACCTCTTTCTTATCTCCCTAGCACTTAGCACAGTGCCCACCACATACCAGATGCTTAATAAATGTTTGAAGATAGGGAAGATAATGATGCTGCAATGTCCAGATCACCTAAATAACTCTGCACATCTGGGAATAAATACTGCAATACAAAAGAAAATAAATCAATGCCTGATGAAGTAAAGGACCTTGTCGATTTCCCAGAGATACTGGAACTATAACATGGAACCAAGGATGTTCCTATATAGTTTAAAGGAGAATTATAAAATGCAAGAGCACTGGATCCACAGTGGCATTTCATCAGAGATCAAAAAGAGGATGTCAGATTGGAAATATAAATATTCAAAAGTAAAGGATAATCTTGAAGAAAAAAAGCAAAAGGCAAAAACATAAGAAGTAAGCATGATCTTCAGCCTGGCAAATCATATTGATCTTGAAGACAGGATTCCTGGAGAAAACTTAAGGATTTTAGGTCTCCCTGAAGAACACAAGTAAAAAAGCCTGAACATTATAATCAGTCAGCCAATCACCATTTATTAAGTGGGACAAACATCATTCTTAGCACTGTGCTAAGGGATACAAAAAGAGGCAAAGGAAAGACCCTGATCTAAAGGAATTTATAATCTAATGCAAAAAAAATGTTAAGAAAATTTCCCAGACAAAAGATATGAATAGACAATTTTTGGATGAGGGAATCAAAACCATATATAGACATAGGAAAAAAATACTCTAAATCACTACTGACTAGAGACATGCAAGCAAAACAACTCTGAGATATCACCTCACATCCACCAGACTGGCTCAAATGACAAAAAAGACAAAACAACAGGTATTAGCTGGGATATGGAAAAATGGGGATGCTAATACACTGTTTGTGGAGCTGTGAACTAATCCAACCATTTTGGAGATTAATTTGGAAGTACACCCAGAGAGCTATAAAACTATGTATACTCTTTAGACCCAGATTGCTGCATCTATATCCCAAGGAGATAAGGTACAGAGATAAAGAACTCATCTTTTTCAAAATATTTAAAGCAGCTCTCTTTGTGGAGGCAAAGAATTGGAAATTGGGGGGGTGTCCATTAATTGGGGAGTGGCTGAACAAGTTGTGATATATGATTATTGTGGAATAGTATTGTGCTATAAGAAATGACAAGCGAGAATGCTTTTAGAAAAACCTGGAAATACATGAACTGATGCAAAGTGAAGTGAGCAGAACCAGGAGAATGGTGTACACAGTAACAGAAATATTCTATGATGATAACTTTTACTGATTTAGCTATTCTCAGCAATACAATGATCCAAGATAATTCTGAAAGATTTATGATGAAAAATGATATCCATATCCAGAAAACTAACTGATGGAGCCTAAATACAGACTGAAACATACTCTTGTTAATTTATTTTTCATTATTTGATTTTCTTTTTTTGATCCATTTTCTTTTATATATATGTATATATATAAAATATGGTTTGTATGACAAAACATGTATAACATATATAGAATTACCTTCTCATTGAGGTGAATCAGGAGAGAAGGAGAGAGAGAATTTGAAATGGACTTATTTTTAAAAACAGATGTCAAAAATGTGTCTACATGTAATTGGAAAAAAAGAAGAAGACTATGTAAAATATCAGACAATGGGTTCTGTGTAGAGGCTTTAAGGGGTCATCCTACCAATAAAATGAATGAATTTTAATTTAGGAACTTTGTGACATCTATATTGGCTACTCAAAGTCTTTTTATGCTGACTTCTGGGTGGTGTTCCAAACTGTTGAGATCATTGGATCAGTAACCTCTGAACAAGTGAAACGTTACTATTTATATCCTAGCTATACCAAATAAACATCCTATTTTTATTCTGCATATATTTTGTCTACAGTTTACTCACTGTATATGTGTGTGTGTGTGTGTGTGTGTACAAGCATCAACATTCAAAGATAAAGTTAGTTTATATTAGTTAATTGGGAAATGTCAAAAGATTTCAGTTACTTTCCTCATTTTTTCTTCTAAGGACTAAATTTTATTTTCAAAACTCTCTCCTATACTTAACTTTGCCATGTTTTCCATATGCGTTAGTGTCAGGGTCTGTAGCCCTTCAACTGAAACATAATTAGACCTATTGGACCAAATATGACAATATCTGTAAAAAAAAAAGTGCTTAGAGCAGTGCCTGGTACATAGTAGGTGCTATAATATGCTTATTTTCTTTCCCCTTTCCCATAATTCAATCAAAGACACTATTTCAACAACTTAAAATTAATTTCAACAACTTAAAAAAACTTAAAATTGAATTACTTGAGAACAAGTTATTATAAGCTCATTTAACCTATTGTTTGCCTTATTGAAAAATAAAACTATCTAAACAAAAATAAAATGTATTTTCACTAATCTATAGTGAAAGATAGTTTTTAGTGGTTGCAGAAACCTAACCCCCTATTTCCCATTAACACAATGTGTTATTATTAATGATTTTTTTTTATTTTTGCACTATTTCCTAAGATTGTAATCCTCACAGAAGTTGAGAAGTGACTGTATAAATCTAATTCTCATAACTAAAAATGTGAATGGGTTTTAAAATACAACAAAATGAAAAGAAATGACAGATTGGATTAAAAAATCCTATAATCTGTTGCTTACGAGAAATCATTTTTAAAAACAAAGACATACACAGAGTAAAAATGAGAGGATGGGGAAATTTACTATGTATAGTGAATCTAACAAAGCAAGAGTTACACTCTTGCTAGCCAACAAAGACAAAAGAAACATTCAGCACTTAAAAAGAGATAAACAAGGACACTACATTATGCTGAAAGGAACAATAAGTAAGAAATCGATATCAATATAGAACTTGTGTGCTCCCAATGTCGTAGCATCCAAATTTATAAAGGTAACTATGAGAAGTTGTTTTTCACATGCAGTATTAAATCTTCTATGAGAGCTCTGGAGTAGGAAAACCCTAAATCAATTCCTGCATATTTGGGGGAATTACTGTGTATATCCGTGTCTGGGTTCTGGCTCAGAGATTCCATCTAGTATGCTGCTTTTTGCATTTTTTTTTTGTCTTTAGATTATCTTCCTTTTGAACTAACTTGGTTATAAATGAAGGGGAGAAGGGTTCTTTTCCTGCAGGCACAGCAAACCCTTCACCTGTCCACCTGTGAGGATGGGGAGCTGTGGATGGTTTGATAGATCATCTCTTGATTAGCCATCATCCAATTAGAAATGTCATGGGATGTCAAATGGAGGGACTGAATAATGAGCTCCTAAAACTATCAAGCTGTCTGCCCAGCTTCCCTGGCAGTGGTCATTTAAGAGACCCATAGAGCTCTATGTTGCTTTATCTGTTATGATGCTGACCTAACCAACAGATGGATATATATTCAATAAACAGATGTATCCTATCCAAAATCAGTCTCTTAAGATGATTTTAATCACAACACAACATTACAAGAACACTTTTATAGTAACAGAATAATGATAGGAAATTCCCTGATCATGTTAGAATAGTCTAGCAGAAAATATAAACAAAAGAGAAAAATATAGAACTGAATAAATTTCTGGAGAAACTAGAGGTAAAAGACTTGTGGCATCTTCTATTCATATTTCTCAGGATCATATACAACTTCTACAAAAATTTACTATATATATTAAGGACGTAGACATACAGCAAAAAATGTAAAAAGGCATAAATGATAAATACATCCTTTTAAACCGTAATGAAATAAAAAAAAAAGGATCAATTCAGATATCACAAACAAAAGAAAGATGAAAATGGAGGCTTAACAATGGAATTTTAAATGGTGATTTGGTCAAAAAATAAATCATAGAATTAATTAATAATTATGTGAAAGAAAAAGCCTAATAAAAAACATACCAAAATTTCAAAGGATAAAGCTAAATAAGTCATGTGGAGGGAAACATATCCTGGTAGACCTATATTAATAAATTAAAAAAAGAGAGAGAGAGAATTAATGAACTGCATATGTATCTTTGAGAGTTCTAAAGTCAGCAAAAAAATTTTAAGTAAACACAAAAGAAAATATATTAAAATTAGAAGAAAATAGGAAAAAGGTAGGAGGAAAACCATTCAAATGATAAATGAAACTAAAAATTTGTTCTTTAAAAAGACTAAATTGACGAACTTTCACCAGTCTGATTAAAGATAAGAAAATTAAATTAACAAAATAGCAAATAAGGTAAAATCACAAAATCAAAAAAATTTAAAAAGTCATCAAAATTTCCTATGTACAATTATATGCTAACAAAATTGAGAAAACTAAAAGAAAAGCCTTAAAAATATAAAATGTTCAAAGAAACAAAAGACCAATTAGAGATCTTTAGGAATCTAATCACCATAAAAGAAAAAATAAATCTAGCTGTAAAGGAACTGGGTAGGAGAGGAATATGACATCCTGGTCCTGATGTATTTAAAGAATTCTATCAAATTAAAAAAATAATTAGTACTAACATTACAACATTTTTCTCAAAAAACTAACAAAAAATTGGGAAGGCTAGCCCCCTGCCAGACCCTTTTTCTGAAACAAATATCATCTAATACCTAAACCAGGAGTAAAGACTGGAGGAAAACCAGTGTCTTTAATGAAAATTTATTCAAATATTTTAAATGAAATTCTATCAAACAGATGACAACAATTTAGACAAGAAATTATCTATCAATAACTAATTGAATTTATGTGAAAGATGCAAGGATGGTGTAACAATAGGAAAATTATCAATATAATTATATGTAAAAACCCAAACATCCCAAAGCCACAAAATTATCTCAACAAGTGGAAAAGATCTTGACAAAGCACAATATTTATTTTGCTATAAAAAAACAAACCAAAAAACCTCTATAAAGAAAGGAAGGGAGGGACTTTGTATTATACTAAAAAGCATCTATCAAAAACCAAAGTACCTCAGTCATTGAAGATATATTAGAAGCCTTTCCAATCAATACAGGAGTAAAACAAGGATGATCACTCTACCCACTATTATTGGATGTTGTTTTGGAAATGGAAGTAATAGCAATAAGAAATTAATTAAAAATATAAAGGTGGGTAAAGAGAACATAAAAGTATCCCTATGTTGGCACTATGATGTTTTACTTAGAAAATCCTAGGAAATTAGCAAAGGTATCATTTTAATTAATAGCTTCAGCAAAGTTACGGGCCTCAAAGACCAATAGAATTTTATATAATAAAAATCCAGAATGTAATAATAGGAAAATCTTGAAATATGTGTTTTACAAACTTTGATAAAATGAAAAAAGATTATTTGGATAAATAAAAGATCTAGAATATTATGAGAAGGGATAAAAAAAGGAAGGGATAAAGGGGGAAGATTACATACTGACCTCAAATTGTATTAGAAAACATCAGCTAACAAAGCCATTTGGTATTAGTTAAAAAATAAAATAGATTACTATAATACACTAGACAAGAAACAGCAACAATGATGTTCAATATTACTCAAAAAGAAACAATGATCTAGTGTTTGATAAATTGGAAAATGTAAATTATTTGGGAAAGAACTTGCTATTTGAAAAGAAAATTGTTCAGAAAAATAAAAAGCATTCTGATAGAAACTACCAACATTTTATTCCATATTACAAAATATGTTCTGTATGGATGTGTCCTTAACATTAAAAATCATCCTATAAAATTTTTGAAGAAAAACAGATCATACATGTTTCATAGCTATGTGTAGATGACATAGTCTTACCCAACTGAGAGAGAGGAAATGAAGAAAGATAAGAGATAACTTTGATTACTTGAAATTGAAATGCTTCTGCACAAAGAAGAGAATAAGAAAGGTTAAGACGAGAACTCAAGTGAAAAAATATTTTGCATCAAGTTTCTCAGATGCATTTGATATTCAAGTTATATAAACGGCTAACATATGTACGTACATATGTATATTACCAGAAGCCGCTCTCCAACAGATTAGTCAGAGTATGAAAAGCACTTCTCAAAAGAAGAGTTGCAAGCTATTAACTCTATGAAAGAATGCTCCAGCTTACTAAAGACTTGGATTTCATTTCACATTCTAAAAACTGGCAAAGATGACAAAAAAAAGATGAGTAGTCAATATTAGAGGGATTGTGGGAAGACAGACACATTAGTCTGCATTGTTGATGGAACTGTGAATTGGTACAACATAGCTGAAGGAATTCCCCTTTGGGGAAACAATTTGGAATTATGCAAATAAAAGTGATTAAAAAGTCCATACTCTTTGATTCCATTTGGGCTTATACTCCAAGAAGATTAAGTCCCCATTAACACCAAAATATTTATAGCAACACTTTTGGTAATACTAAATCATTGGACACAAAGTAATGACCATTAATTTGAAAATGGCTGAACAAATTGTGATATATTCATATAATGGAATATTGCTATGCTGCAGGAAAGGATATGTGTGATGAAAATAGAGAAGTGTAGAAAGATCCACATGAACTGATGCAGAAAGAGATAAGCAGATCAAAGAAAACAATGGACACAATAATTACAACAATGCAGATGGAAAATCATCACACGAAAAAGTGAATGTTGCAAAATCATAAAGAAAAAGCACAACTTGAAAGAAAATATATGAGAAAATAATCCCATTTCTAAAGGTCGAAGGTCCGGGAGTGTTTCATATTGCACATATTTTCAGACTTTTTGTAGGTATTGATTAGTAATGTTGATTTATTTCCACTTCCTTTTTTGTCTTTAAAAAAATAACATTTGTAATATGTGATGGCTTTCTAAGAGTAGAAAGGGGAGGGAGTCTAGGGGAAACCTGTGTCTTTTTTTAAAGACATCAATTAAAATTTTGAATTAAAAAAAGAAGTTTAACAAAATGAAGAGGAAACAAATTCCTCAGCCTGGCACTCACTTAAAGGCCTCCCTGATCTGTTCCTAGCTTACATTTCCAACTCTAGAAAGTATTTTTTGGCACATTATCTCAAAGCCAAGCTGCTACATCTCCCCTAAAGATGACAGGGATACACTGAAGGACTTTTCTGGGGAAGGAAGGGAGGTCTTTATTCTCTACTGTTGTCAGCTCAAGCCCCCACCACCCCTTACTATTAAATGTCAATTAATATTTCTCTAATTCCATGTATCACCTTAACATTATCATTTCATACCCTTTCGCTTTTTTGTTAATAAAATTTATTTACAAGTGTCTCCCTCCCTTTCCTCCCTGCATCATAGAAGGCATCAATCTTGGTCATTTAGCTTTTACAAAGGAATATTCACATCAAAGATATAGCAAGAACAAAAATAGTACAAACATTTTCCGCTAGCATCTTAAGAACATATTCTCCTATAATTCTCCCTTGTCTTCTGGATAATGTGCTCAGATTTAGCTACTCAAGCATACATAAAAATCCTGGTGCATTACATTATTGACTAGAAAACCACATATTCACAGTATCTATAATCTGTTGTATTTTAAGGCAGCTGGGCTGTCAGGGACTAGAGAGCCAGGTCTGGAGTCAGGAAGATTCAGAATCTTCCTGAGATCAAAACTGGCCTCAGACATTTACTAGCTTTGTGATCCTGGGAAAGTCACTTAACTCTACTTGCCTCAGTTTCCTTGTCTGTAATATGAGCTGGAGAAGGAAATGATAAATCACTCTGCCAAGATAACCCCAAATGGGGCCATGAAGGGTTGGACATGATTGAAAACAACTGAATAATTTAATAAATTCACTGCTTAGGAGTTATTTCCTCCTGGCCAGACTATAGGTTCCTCAAGGACAGGGACTTTGCCCAATCTCTGACCTTTGCATGTGTGGCTCCCAGCATGATGCTTGGAGTATAGCAGACACCTAATAAATGAGCATGGATTAACTAAAAATTTGTTAAGCACCTCCAATGTGCAGATCCTAGTACCCAGTGCTGTGGGAGAGTGTAGATAAGCCAGGATCTCTGCCCTCATGTCTCGTATTCTATCTAGGAAGGTGCTAAGACACATGCATGGGAGACTGCAATACTTGGTGTTACCTGTTTAAGATCTGCAGCAGACAAGGACAAAGAGCTCATAAAGGGGAGGGGGGCAGGCATCCAGCTGCAGCTTGGGGCTTGGCATGGGTCCTGATTCGACTTCATCTTTCTAAGCCTCAGTTTCCTTATCTGTAAAACAACATATGTTCTACTTTCTTCAAAAACCAAGCTGCCTCTGAGAAACCAAAGGGAAGGATAAAAAAATCTTTTTTACAAGATCCAACAGTCCTTGGCAACAAGGTAAAGTATTTTATCAAATGGCAATTCTCCCTTGAAATGAGTTTATTGCTTTCTTGGAAATCTGATAGCACAATAATTCATGTATCGACAGACCCTACTAAAACATTCTTTGAGCAAACCACTTCCTCCAGATTGGAAAAACACAGGCAGCCGCTTAACAAAGACGGAATCCATGATCACAAATGGATCATAAATAGAAACTCGATGCAATAAAAATGTAGAAAATATTGATATTATGATAAACCTGGCACTGAAAAAATTAGGACTCCCATGGTGATTTATTGTTTCTAGCTAAGTAAAAAATGAGGGATTATCTGAAAAATACTTACTCAGACTATCAGACAATTTGTCAACAAGTGAGGGAGAGGAAAATATTCTGTACTTGGGAAGAAATGCAGCCAGAAGCAGAAAGGGGACCCGATGGAGAACAGTTGTATCACATATTAAGGCTGCTCTTTAAAACATCCACATTTAATGTATCGGCATTGGCTCTTGTTTTGTGCATTGCCAATCCAATAAAGTTACTGAAATGGAAAATTGGAAATACCACCAAGTTGGTTGTTTTTTTTTATTTTCAATTTCTGTAGTGGAATAGGCCATGCATAAATTCCCACATGCTTTTCAGACCACTGTCCACACACAACAGATTGATGAGCTAGACATCAGTGCCGGTATTGCTAACCCCATTTACAGGTGAAGGAACTTGGGCTCATTATGGTCACAGTCACATGGCTCAAAAGCATTAGAGGCAATACTGGAACCCAAGTCTCCTGACTGTGAGCCTCTACTTGCTCTCAAGTTATAAGAACTTTTCTATCATAATAGATGCCTTTGATGAAAGTCAGTCAATAAGTGTTTATTAAATATATTGTTTACCCTGAACATGGTTTATTTAGCCCATATGCCAAGATGGTTTTAGTAGGTGTGTCCACTGTGCGTGCTACATCTTCTTGGAGCCACGGGTGAGAAATGGGTGGATATGGACACCTAATGCTGATTAGCAGCCCCAAAAAGGCTCCACAAGCCCTCATACCAGAGGTGTAAATCCTTGTGGAATACTGACCAATAAGACTTGCAGCCCTTGAAACCATGGTGAGTTAGAGTGATATCTACCCCAAGTATATGAAGGTTTCCCCCAGCAGAAGTGGTAGATGAGAACAACTGGAGAGTGATTCGGACTTGGTCTGCCCTGGAAGACACCAGGGTCATCTTGACTTCTGTCCTAACTGGATTTCAATGGCTAGAGTGGAAGAGAATATAGGTTGATGGCTTTGTGCAATTCTGCCTCATTTAAATCCAATTCTCGTGCAAGTGATGGATGTAATTGGTCTTTGAAAAACAAACAACAAACAACAATTAAGTATGTTCTTTGTGTCAGGCTCTTGCTAAATTTTAGGTGATACAAAGGAAAAAAAGCAAAAATACTGCCCCCCTCATGAAACTCATATTCTAAAGGGATGTGTAACAATCTTTATGCCACAAATGTAAAAAGAAAAAGAGCTCTAAATCAACTATGTGATAAATTAACCATTATATATATTTTATTTTTATTTTTATTATATTAGTTTATTATATATAATATATAATATATATTTTAAAATATATTATATATTTTATATATTATATATTTTTATATATAATATAATATATGTATAATTTTATATATATAATATATTATATAATATATATAATTTTATATATAATATATAATATATATAATTATATATATTATATATAATTATATATTATATATATAATTATATATTATATATCATATATATCATATATAATTATATATAATATATAAAATATATAATATATTTTAAAATATATAATATATTTATATATAATATATATTTAAAATATATATTATATTATATTATTTATTATATGTTTTTGTAAAACAATCATCAAAGAACTGATTACAATAATAATTCCTCTTTCTACTGTACTTTAAGGCTCCTGCTGCTTCCTTCCCCCTAAAGTAGTAAGAGATTCCCATTTTAGAAATGAGAAAACTGAGTTTCAGGGTGGTGATGACTCCCAATGTCATTCAGTTTAATAGTCTCAAAGCAAGGATGTCTAGGCCAAAGGTTCTTGGTCTTTTGGGTCATCAGGCTCTTTGATATTCTGGAAAAGCCCATAAAGCCCTTCTCAGCATAAGATTTTTAGCTCAATAATTTATTAAATGCTGTACTCTGTGGGAAACATTGTGATAAATAACCAAGTTAAGGGTAATTACAGGCACCCAAATTCCTTGAATATACGGTAGAGTTTGACAGCAAAAAAAGAAAGATAAAAATAAAGTCATCTAAGAAAATTTGAGCTGGGAAAGAGCACTTTCAGCTAGGTTTATCAATGAAGGAATCATGGTAAAGGTAAGTCGGAGCTGAGCATTGCAAATTTGGATGTATGTAGTAATTCCAGGGATGAAGGCAGCTTATGCAAATGCATGGAGAATGGAGACAGCAGATCAAGGTCAGGGAATAATCAGTTTGGCATGAATAGGATGGATATGGAGGAGGAGTCAGTGTGAGTGGTAGTAAATAGAAAGCAAATGAGACTGTATTTTAATGTAGAGGCAATGGGCAGTCACTCTGGGGGTTTTTTAACAGATGTGTGACATCAGATCTCTGGATAGAAATGGAAGATTAGTTTAGCAACTGTGTGAAAGATACGTTGAAGACAGTATAGGCTAGAAAGCAAGATTCTAATAAAAAAAGTCAGCATGGTTTTTAAGTAAACACATCAAATAAATAAATGAGATTACAAAGAAAAAATTAATACTGGAATGCAATTATTTTAAAAACAAGTTCACAGACCATAGATTAAGAATCTCTGCTCTAGAAAAATGGCCACACAATTCCAAGGAACTGGGTAGTTTAAGGATTAAATGTGCTTGATTTGAAAGATACCAATTTCTGAAAAGCTTGTATTAAACATCTTTAAGTGCCAAGGTTGTGCTAGACACTCTAGATACAGACTCAAAACAAACTGTTCTCCATCTTCAAGAGATTACAGTTTAGGGGGTAGAATGAGAAGTGAGGGTCTACGACAAGTGGGTACATTCTTCATATAGAATAAATACAAGGCATTTGGGGAGGGGGGGAGAGAGAGCACTAACCATTTGGGAAGATCAAGAAAGTTCTCAAGTATGGTAAGTATTGAAGGGAGCTAGGGATGTTGCTATGTAGAAGCAAGGAAGGAGAGCATTCCAGATATATGGCACAGTCTATGCAAAGATAGGTGGGAAATGTATTATCACATACAGGAAAATACAAGTGATACGATTTGCTTAGAACTGACTATGTGAAGGAGAATGATTTCCAAAAGATAGAGTGGAGTTTGTATTTCAGCCCAGAGGCAATAGGGAGTCCATGAAATGGCAGGTCAGACAGGCTTTCCCTTTGGTGATACCAATTTGGCAGCTTCAAGGAGGATAAAATGGGGAGAAAAGAAGGTGGAATTAAGGAGTCTAATTAGGAGGCTGTTGTAGCTAGTGAGGTGAGAAGTGATGAGGGCTTGAACTAAAGAGATGGCCAAGGGAGTTAGTGGAGAGAAAGGGTTTGACATGAGAGGTTGTTGAGATGGAACCAATGAAGGTATCTGACTGCAAATGGAACAGTTAGAGGTGGAGATGGAGGAGTCAAGGGTGACTCCAAAGTTTTAAACAGGAGAGCAAAGTTTTTAAAAATAGAAACAACTAGAAGATGGTCGCTTTAGTGGAAAAGATCCTCAGTTCTCTTTTCTTCAAATGGCTGTTTCATCTTTAATCTCTCTGACTTAAATGAAATATATGTAGAAAAATCCAATTCATATCTTTGCCGTTGAGATTAAGGATTTATTATCTTTCCAATAGCTCCTATTACCATGAAACCATCAAAGAGAATCAATCAAAGTCAGCCCATATCACCATATGGTAATTATCAGGGCAGCTAGATAACTTAATGTTCTTGCATTGACTGATAGATAATCTTGTGACCAATAAGGCAATTCTCCATGTGCTTTTGCTCCCCATATCTGTGAAAGTGCCAGAGCTAAATGCTAAGGAATTACTTTGCACCCAGATTAATCACAGATGTTCTAAATAGAATAAATCCTTTGAAGACCTCTATGGCAACCCAGAATGGGCAGCTGAATTGACTGGGGAACATGTTGGCTCTCAGTCCAATAGGGTTTTGATAGTGTATTGTGCTAACTCTTTTTATGAAGTAAGAAGAAAAGAAGAAAGATATCAATTTGCAGTGTTTGCCTTTCCATTTTCTGTGACCCACATGGAAAGAGCCCCATTCCAAAGTTTAAGTGCCCCCCAAAGCAAGCCTAGCCTGGGACCATTATCCTTTATCTCCTTGAAAGAGTAAAGAGCGTCCCAGATTTTAGTAAACTCAAAGACATCTGTAGCTTCTGAATCAAATCATAAATCCTCAAAATCAGAGCTTTCTTGGGGAGAGAGGTATGTCTGGAGAGAGAAGAAAAAAGGGATCATTCCTTATTGGGAGAAAACTGATTAATTTGTTAATATTTAATATCATACTTTAAAATGTTTATTTTAAATTGTCAATATTTGTATTTGATACTATTTGTAGCAATAATGAGTTACCATTTATACAGGATGCAGAGGTTTGCAAAGTGCTTTGACAAATATTATTTCATTTTTTCTTTACAAGAGCTATATCAGTTTAGGACTTATTTTACAATTGAAGATTGCATGAAGGTTTACGTGGAATCAGTATTAATGTTTTTGATTTTGAGGAATAAGTTTACAATATCTATTAGCCCTAATACTAACACATACCCAAAAGCTTTAGACTATGGAAACCTAACGTTGACAGTTAAGTATTATGGGACTTTAATGATTGTGTCTGGTTTCAGAAGAAAGGATTACTAAGGAGCCACTTCACAGTGCAAAGAAGCACAAGGTGAAGGAGACCAACAATCCTTGTGGGATTGATGAAGATCTACACCAAGACAGAGGATTTGTTTTGAGGTTTGAGGAAGCAATTATTTGACAAATTCAGACATTGGACTTCCCCATGCCAAGTTTCTGGCTTTCATTTTGGTTCCCCTCTCCCTGAGATTGAAGGTAAAATCAGAGCTGGGAATCATATTTCCCTTTTACTTCAATCTTCTGTCCCTTTCTCTTTTATAGTATGGTAATTTTCCATAGTCTTGGCTGCCAATGGGGAAGTGCAATACTGCTTCAATTGTCTTGCATGCCTGTAGGACATAAGCCACTTTAATTGGGCCTTGCTGGTAATTCAAGGACGTGTTATGGTTTTATTTTTCCTCCTTTATTTGGATTTTGTTTTTTGGTTTTCTTTTGAGAATTGATTCACATACCTCACAACTTAGCCATGTATCCCAAGGTGATTCTAGTGTTGGTCAACACCCTCCTAAGGAAGGTTGCATAATTATCCTAAAATACAAAGTTTAAGATCTTTTAAAGCAATTTTAGGAAAAGAAAATAACCAACACTCCAAATCAGGAAAGTGGACTTTTTTGGAGAAGGTGCCATAAGGATGCCTACAGAAACCACACACTATATCAAAAAATCCAGAGTGAACTTTGGGATATAATGAATTGAACTGAACAGGGTTGAACCTATCATTTATTCTGAGTGTAAACTCTTATGCCAAAAGAGAGTGCCCCCAACTGGCTTTTTGTCAATGCATCTATAGATCATTTTTTGTTTTTATTTTTTTTCTTTTCTTTCTCTCTTATTCCTCAAATTGTTGTAATTCCCTCTATGTAAAGTGCAATAATTTATACACCTCTAGTAAGAGAATCTTGAGATGTATAAGCTGGATATGTGAAATGATTCATTGGGGAGACTTGGCATGTTAATCTTCCCCAAAACCCCTAGTGAGGAGATTAATTTGTTAGTCTCCCAAAGAATCAAAGGGAGGAATTGTGTATTGTGTAAAGGGAATCCTCTCCCAGGATTATGTGTCCCTGTACTCCTAGAGCTAAGTCACCAGACATGATTGAATTTGACCCAGAAGGGAGAGGGAGGTTAAAAGGTTTGAGACAAGGAAATAGGCTCTCTATCTCAGGTGAAAGTGCTACAGGAACTGCTGCAGTGGCCAGGCTGAGACCATCCACATGGCTACCTAATAGACTTTTTTTTTTATATATATAAACCTTTACCTATCTAATTAATTCTAATAAATTTTATAAAAATCTTAAGGACCCAAATTCTAATTTTCACTCTTACACTTTTTAATAGGTTGTACAATCCTCTGCTATAGTTCTCCTCTGCTAACTTATCATCAGTACCTAGTAGATAGTGGAATTGGGATTGGGATTTTGTTTTTATTTTGTAGTTAGGTTGCAGAGATTGTACTTCACCAGCAAAGTCTTTTAACAAGCTATGATCCCCACATACTTTGTAGCTGTGTGAACCTAAGCAAGTCCCTTAATCCCCATTGCCTATCCCTTACTGCTCTTCAGCCTTGGAAACAAGACAGCGTATTGATTCTAAGATAGAAGGTAAGAAGATTTTTTGCTTTTTAGTTTTTTTTTTAAAGAATAAACTATGGTCATCTCATAGAATAATAAAAGTATCAGGAGAGGCCCAGAAAAGAACTGCAGAGGGAAGCAGGAGAAAAATTCTCTACACAGTTGGTAGGGAAGATGGAGCACATTCCCCCTTCTACTTGGAAGCACTCATTAAATGCCTCATTTTCCTTCATACAAAATTGTGTATATAATCATGGGGTTCAATTTGTCAAGTATATTATTGCCCATTCCAGAAAATATCCCTGGTCCACAGAGAGAAATGGTTCTAGACAGATTTGAAGAACTCTAGTAGTAAGTTTTCTTCCTTAGATCTGTGGAAGAGGCATGCATACAAAGGACAGAAGCTGGAGATGGGTCAGCTGTCAGTCAAATGAAGATTCCGTGAGATCCATCACTTTAGATGCAACCCATTGATTTAAGCTTGTTCAGATCGTATGGGCTTAGTCCTGTTTCTTCTTTCCAATATCTATTTTAGTTACCATTTATTTTTATATATGGCATAACATAATATGTAACACAACTATAATATAATACATATGACTTGTTATAAATATGTAGAAAATTATAACAAATATGCTTTTCCAAGAAAAATAAATTCTTACATTAACACAAATGTATGTCTTATTCTCTTTTTTTCCTCCTCTTGCAGTTGTTAAGATATAGGTAGTACATATATTATCACATTACACATATGTCCTTTTTTGTCATGTTGTAAAACAAGATGCATTGTTTACACTATTAAAAATTCATGGAGGAAATAAAGTGAAGAATGGTATCAATCTACATTTCAACTCTCTCTGTTCCTTCTAGGGGAACTGATGTCCTTTTCCAATATAAGTCCACTGTGATTGTCCTGGATCCTTGCCTTGATGATAGTTAAATCATTTACAATTGATGATCATACATTATTGTTGTTACTGTGTACAAGGTTCTGGTTCTTCTCACTTCACTTTGCATCACTTCATATAAGTCTTCCCAGGTTTTTTGTTATCATCTTTATTTGTCATTTCTTAAGGCACAATAGTATTCTATTTCAATCATATGCCATAATTTGTTCAGCCATTCCCCAAATAATGGACATCCATTCAGTTTCCAGTTCTTTGCTACCACAAAAAGAGCTGCTATAAATATTTTAGAACATATAGTTTCTTTTCCTTTTTCCTTGATCTTCTTAGTAAACAAACCTAATAGTGGTCTTGCTGGACCAAAAGGTGTACACAATTTTATAATTCTTTGAGTATAGTTTCAGATTGTTCTCCAAAATAATTGAATCGATTCACAGTTGCACTATCAATGTTTTAGTGTCCCTATTTTTCCAAATCCCTTCCAACATTAGTCAAATTGCCCTTTTATCATTTTAGCCAATCACTTTTTAATATAGTTATATATAGCTTTGGTTTCTTCATCCAAAAAATGTTCATATCTTTGTACTATTTATCTAATATCTGTCTATTCAGTTCTAAACTTGGAAGACAGGTCTAGTGTCATGTATCTTGTATTACAATCTGTAAGAACTGGTTCTGAAGGTCATTAGAAGTATATTTTTACAAGGGACTTGAGTTTGAGATCAAGGAAGTCTTGCCTTGTTAACGCCATCTCCTCCATCCAATCACATGACTCATGCTTTAAATGATTTTCCTGAGATCTATTTTTCTAACTGCAGAAGAATAGGAAAGGAATAAGCCATCAAATCCCATCCTCACTCCTCCAACTAGAAACCACTATAAGGTAATTTGGAATGAGCTCGCAATTATGTTATCTACAAGTAGAAGTAGGTAAGTTCTCAACAGTATTATATTTGTTTCATGGTATAGCATCTTAAGAGTTAATCTGCCACTCTTTTCTAGCAGCTGTGGTCAGCAGAGATGGAAGTTCACTCTTTCGAAGAAATTGTAGGTGACCCAGAATGTTGTTATTCTTAATTTAGTTTTGACTCTGCCCCCTTAGGAAATGTTTTCCAGTTTTGATTAATATAAATCACATCATATGTTAATAATTTTGCCTATTTGTTGCCACCTTGTGTATATATGACAAGTACTCCCTTAACATGATTCTGGATTAGTATTATTTTTGTTATTCAGTCAGTTGTATCCAACTCTTCCTGACACCATTTGGGTTCTTCTTTGCAAAGATACTGAATTACTTTGTAATTTCCTTCTCCAGCTCATTTTACATATGAGGGAATTGAGGCAAATAG
Organism: Monodelphis domestica; assembly: GCF_027887165.1. NCBI lineage: Eukaryota > Metazoa > Chordata > Mammalia > Didelphimorphia > Didelphidae > Monodelphis > Monodelphis domestica. The sequence goes on along the minus strand of NC_077227.1, from coordinate 22,020,749 downwards.
AATTAACTGGATAGCATTTTTCATCATAAGTCCTTCAGAATTATCTTGGCTCATTGTATTTCTGAGAATAGTTAAAAGTCATTGACCATGGATTATCACATAATATTGCTGTACAATGTTCTTCTGGTTCTGCTCATTTCACTTTACATCCATTCAAAGGTCTTCCCATGTTTTGTTTTTTTCTGAAACCATCTTACTTGTCATTTCTTCTAGCACAGTAGCATTCCACCACAATCATAAAAACTTGAAAATTATGTTCAACAATTTGTAAATGGCCATATAAATTGCATGATATCAATGTAGTGGGGTGAATATTGTACAAATAAGCAATTATAAATATGAAGACTGTTTTACAATATGTAAAAAACAGAACAAAATGGCTAATAAAGAAAATAGAGTAAAAAACAACCATATAAAAATAATAATGCCACTAAATTTTTACAGAAGAAAAGACAATAAGAAGGGGACACCAAAGCCAATATAATACTATAGATATGGCTTTTTAAAATATATTTTCTTATATTTAATCCTATTTATCATTTGCAAATAGTTTTTTGTTTGGCATTTTACAGATGAATTTTTTGTGTTATTTGAACATTTTTGTTGATGGTTCTTACATTTGTAATAAAAGCTCCCTTATTTGTAGATAATAATATACTTCTTTCATCCAAGTTCCTGAACAAATATATCAAGGCTTCCTCAGTGAGATCCATAACCTTAGAAGAGATTGGTTTGGCAACTCATACAGGCAGAATCAAATGGATGATAAATGTCCATTCTGTAGACTATGAGATGCATTGATTTAATATATCAGTCCATAAACCTTGGACAGATGCTGCAAATGGACAAGTGGTTGGACCTAGAAGCAAATAGAAAGAGTGCCAGAAATGCCCTGAAGTGATACTCCAAATGTCCCATAACAGCCTCACCCATTCTTTTAACACTGAACCAGGACATAATATTATCAATCAATAAACATTCATTGTTTACTGTGTAACAGACGCCATGTTAGGTTGGTTTAGGAGTGTTTGGGGCTCCATAGAGGACTTGTGGAGAAATATAACCTTGACTCAGAAACTCTAGGTCAAAAAGGGAACTAAGCCTTGAGTTCTACTTTCTACAAAGGGACAATAACTTGTACAAAAATTCAAGATTCCAGCACACTGATCTCTCTGTCTCCTTGACATCTCCTTCACTTTTTCAAAACATTTTAAATGCTATTATGTGCCTGGCAGAGTGTATACAAAGACAAAGAGAAAACAATCCCTGCCCTAAGGGAGTTTTATATCCTATGGGATGAAAATAATTGGTATACCTTTATGAACATATAAAATATATACAAGGCACTTTGAGAGGGGGAGAGGGTATTAACAACTAGAGGAATTAGTTGCTTCAAGGACTTAAAGCTATACAGTAAATTTTATTCAAAATTATATAAATTGACCCAGCAATCCCACTCTTAGGATACTTATATCCTAAAGAAATTACTTATAGGAAGAAAAAGCCCATCTGGAAATAAATAGCCTGGCAGCACTGTTATAGTAAGAAGTTCAAAACAAACTACGTACCCTCAGTTGGGAAATGGTTGCATAGACTATGACATGAATGTAATATTATTGCCCCACAGAGATAAGGATTGCATCCTGATTTCATTGGTATGGGAAACTCTTAAATGAGAAAACTCCCTCTACAAACCAAGTCAAGTTCTTTTACTCTGAAATCTATAATCTTAGAGAGCTAGAGCTGTCCAGAATAGTAAGAGGTCAAAAAACCTGCCGAGAGTCACATGGTCAGTATTTGTCAGAGGAGGGACTTGAACTTAGATGTTCTGGGCTCCAAAAGCAGTTCTTCTCCATTCCAGAGACTCAAACACTGGCATGTGACCTACAACACTCCTGAGCATCTCTGGAATCATTTTATGATATAATTGGGAAATTTTTATTAAAATAAATAAAAATACAAGAAAACACAGATTAATGTTAACACATGGTTTTCTAAGTCAATATGCCATTAGAGGGGCTCATTACATGTGATTAGTGGCCTGCTTCTATCCATACTCTCCCATTCATGGACCCTTGGCTGTGGTCTCCCTAACACTTTCCAGGGGTTAGTCTACCTGAAGGTCTTGCTCATGCTCTGTTGAACTCATAAGGAAACCAATGAAGATTCAAGCCATCCATTGGTCATAAATCCCTCTTGCTATATGACCTGCCTGCTGATGTTCTCTATACTTTCTTCTAATTCTATTCTTTATATGTTCCTTCCATGTTTTTTCTTCTTTTTTCCAAGTGTTTTAAGGCACTAAGAATCATATTCTTTTGAGAAATGCAGCATAGAAGTTACTGAAGATCTTGGGATGAAATTGATGGAGAGTTCAAGTCTCTCCTTGCCTCAGTCTCTCACCCCCTTCAGTCTATCCTCCAGATAGCTATCACGGTGATTTTTCTTAGACACAGGTCTTACCCACCTACTCAATTATTTCTAGGATAAAATAAAATCACTCTTTGCCATTTAAAACATTTTCCAATCCAGCCCCATCTTACTTGTCTTTTTACATTTTCCCTCCAAAATAATGGGTCTCTTTGCTATTCCCAAACACAACATTCTTTCTACTTTCTCCAGATTTTTTCATTGGTTGTCTCTCATGCATAGAATGCCCCACCCCCTCATCTCTGTCTCACAGAATCTCTCTTCCTTATAAATATTCTTTAAGCACCCCCTTCTACTGGAATCTTTACTGATTCCCTCAAGTGCAAGTGATCTTCTTTCCAAAATAGGTTGTATTAAAGACTTGATAACCATTGAGTCTTGGGATTGTCTACCCCAAGCATGTGAAGATTTTCCAGGCAGAATGGCTAGATGAGAACAATTAGTTCCAACAACCATGAAGGTGGCTGAAGCAGTTGGGGGTGGGGCTTTGGGCCCTTTCAAGCCTAAACTACTGCAGTGAAGACCTAGTGCCAGAGCAAAATAGCTCATCGTACCAAGCCTTACAAGTCATCAGAAGAAGAGACAGAATCATTATTTTTCAGAATTCCCAGTCCATAAGCAAAGAAAAAAAAAGGCTTAGAAAATGAGCAACCAGCATAAGAAATTTCTAACCCTAGAAAATTTCTATGGCAACAAAGAACAAAGCACAGAATCAGCAGGGGACAGTGAGATTCAAGAAACCACATGCTAAACTTCAAAGAAAAATGGAAATTGGTCTCAAGCACTGGAAGAACTCAAAAAGGAGTAAAAAAAATCAAATAAGGCTGGTCAAGGAAAAATGGAAGGAAAAATAGGAAGAAAATTAAAGCAATGCAAAAAGAAAATAGCTTAAAAAAGCAAAATTGGCCAACTAGGAAAAGAAGCACAAAAATCCAATGAAGAAAGAGATCTGAGAAAAGTAGAATGTATCAAATGAAAAGGAGAATCAAAAGGTCATGGAAGAAATTCATTCTTTAAAAATTAAAATTGGGCAAATAGAAGCTAATGACTTCACAAGACATCAAGAAACAAACAAAAACAAACAAAAAACCCTGGGCAAATCACTTCACCCCATTGCCTAACCCTTACCACTCTTTGCCTTAGAACCAATACACAGTATTGATTCTAAGATAGAAGGTAAGGATTAAAAAAAAAAAGAAGGTAGGCTAGATCTCTTTTATTGATTGGGCTTAGGAAAATATAGCCTTGAAGGCTCTCTTTAGACAATGTGTCTCCCATATATACAATTGTATGTATGGGAGAGGCAGCTAGATGGCCTAAAGTAAAGAGAACTAGGCCTGGAAACAGGAGGTCCTGGGTTCAAATAAAGTCTCAAACACTTCCTATCTGTGTGACCCTGGACTAGTTACTTAACCCCAATTGCCTAGCTCTTTCCATTTTTCTGCCTTGAAACAATATTAATTCTAAGACAGAAAGTAAGGGTTTAAAAAAAACTCTATGAGAGATTTCAATAATCCATTGCATTTTAAAATCAAGCATAACATCAGTTTCTACATCAGTAATATGAAATGGTTAGGGCATCTAGGTAGTACAGAGTATAGAGTACCAGGTGTAGAATCAGGAAGACCTGAGTTCAAATCCAACTTCAGATACTTATTAGCTGGGTAACCCTGGGCAAGTCACTTAACTCTGCTTGCCTCAATTTCCTCATCCATAAAATTATCTGGGGAAGGAAATTAAACTATCCCAGTATCTCTGCCAAGAATACCCCCAAAGAGGTCAGTCAGACAGGATTGAAATAACTGTACAGCAGCAAAACATGAAAGTGTTTGATTGGATGATCTGAAGACTTTTCCTTTAGACCTCTGATTCCATGACCATGCGGTTCCACCAGCTCTAAATCTATGAGTCTATATACACAAGCATAGCCAGGTTGCAATCTGCATCAATGGAGAGAATTCCCTCACCAGGAATTTCCAGTACTTCTGGAATCACAGTCTATTTGCAATTCAAATAATATAACCTAATATTAATTAATTAATTAAATGGCATTTTAAACAGGAGGCAGCCTTAAAATGGAGTCTTCAAACAAAATAAAACTTGGGGGCAATTTAATTCACTAAAATGGGTATTGGGCACATGCCTCCATCCAGGCACTGGGGTTACACAAATAAAGAATAAAGATAAAAAAAAACCAGACCCTACCCTCAAGGGTCTTACATTCTACTAGGAGTGAGGAGGAGGGAGTTTCGAATCAATGAGTATCCTAGGGGTAACCTAGAAAAAGCCATTTGGCTCATTTTCATAGCTAAATTGCAATGTAACTCTATGCCCCAGGAGAAAAGAAAACCTCTATGCTCCCATAAAAGAATAAAGAACACACTGGCACACACATTGAGGACCATAAAAGCTGTAGCTGGGAAAAGCCATATGGAGAACTAGATTATTGTCACAATACACTCTAGCATTTTATTTGGTATTATCTGAGTACTGTAAGAAATGCTTCCACTATTTTCATTGGTTTTAAGGGCAGGTTTTTTTTTTCAAAAGAGAGATATCATCTATGAATGGTAACCAATTATCCTCAATGACTCTTGTGCAATGTCCCCACCCTGTAGCTGTTCTCTGTATGCTTGATTATTACCGATATTCTCTTCATTAATTACCAGAAGAATCTCTCTGTGTTGGTTTAAGTTTTAATTGAGATAACAGTCAATGGCACTGGCTGAGTGGTTAAAGGAGATTCCTTCCTGTCTCTCCCAAAGCAAAATTACAGCAATGACTTCACTCCCCTTTTGCTGAAGATATGTTCATTTTACAATTAACTGAGATTTTATAGCAAGCAGCCACTCCCCCTGCTTCATAGGGCACATAAAAGCTGGAACAGCCTGGGTGAGATGTACATTTATGGACCAGCTGGTTCATGTATGTGTGGGAGAAGACAAATGCTGCCATGGAGAGCCTCTCTTCTCTAGCTCATGTTTGCCAAGAAAAGCAAAACTTCTAGCCAAACGCACAATAAGGCAGTGCTGTGTCAGGCACTGGACTGAAAGGCAACAGTGCTATATTCTGGACACAGCATGGGCTAGTGGAGAAAATGCCAAATGAGAAATCACAGGACCTGAGTTCAAATTTCTGCTCAGTCACTTCCCACATATATAGGTCTGTGGATCTCATTTTCCTCTCTAAAATGAAGAAATAGGGGGCAGCTAGGTGGTTCAATGGATAGAGCCCAGTCTAGAGACAGGGGTCCTCCATTCAAATCTGGCCTCAGACACTTCCTAGCTGTGTGACCCTGGGCAAGTCACTTAAACAACATTGCCTAGCCCTTACCACTCTTCTGCTTAGAAACAAGAGGTCCTGGTATAATCGAACGTAATGGACTTCTCCATTAGTGGCGGTGTAATGTCCCTGAACAACTTGCAGGGATCCAGGAGAAAAAAACACCATTCATAAGCAAAGGATAAACTATGGGAGTGGAAACACCGAGAAAAAGCAACTGCCTGAATACAGAGGTTGAGGGGACATGACAGAGGACAGACTCTAAATGAACACTCTAATGCAAATACTATCAACAAAGCAATGGGTTCAAATCAAGAAAACATCTAATGCCCATGGACTTACGTGTCGGCTATGGGGGGTGGGGGGGAGGAAAAGAAAATGATCTATGTCTTTAACGAATAATGCTTGGAAATGATCAAATAAAATATATTTTTAAAAAAAAGGAAAAAAAAAAAGAAACAAGAGGTCCTCAGTTCAAATTTGTACTCAGACTTCTTAGCTATGTGACCTGGGTAAGTCATTTAACCTCAATTGCCTAGTCCTTACCACTCTTCTTCCTTGGAATCACTAGTAAGATGGGGTTTAAATGTGTGTGTGTGTGTGTGTGTGTGCGCACGTGTATACAGAAGAAAAAATAAGTTCAGAAGAGATAAGTATAGTTTCATTACTGTCAAATTAAATTTAATATGTACTTTAAAACTATGTAACATGTTCAGTTTCACATTTAAAAGAGCTTCTTTATTCATTTTCAGTTGAAATACTCTTGTTGGTATTCAAGTTCATAATTTTTAAAATGTAAAATACTTTAATATTTTTATTTTTTCAAATAATATTTAAATAATTTTTTCATTTAAAATATATTGTTTCTTTTTTCCTTGCTTTTAACACAGGATTCTTCATATAGTAAGTGCTTGATAAACATTTGTTGCTGCTATTGTCTCCTCATAGCCCAGTGTTTTTCCTCACCATTAATGCAATTTTTCTGGTAACAGCACTTTTCACCATGACATCTGAATATAAAATCATGCTTTCTTCCTTCCATCATTCATCTTTAAAAAGTAAGCATTTGGCCTGATGAAGAATATTCTGGGTAAGCAAACTTGCATTTAAGTATCTAAGGTTTCTAAGACTTGTTTGTCCTAGGAAATATTGCTGAATGGGGTACTTATTGTCCAATGACTACATGAGGCTCATGTTCAAAATATTCCACTGAAATAATCAGGGACCATGATGCCAGGTTAAAGAGAAGCTCCTGATTTATTGTTTATTCTGAAAAATCATGGCCAGAAGAAAATATCTGTGTAATATGCACAGAAAATTGTCTTCCTAGCACAGTGCTCTATATACCATATGGAAGAAGCTTAGTAAATGGTTGTTGCATGAATGAAGGGGGTATGATCAAGAAAATGAAGAGTCCCACAGTAAATCACATTTAGAATATATTCAGTTACCACCATCTCATTTTAAGGGTACTGAAAAACTAGTGAGAATCCAGAGGGTGATGATCAGGAATGATGACTCGAAGGAAATGGGGTTCTTTGTTTAGCCTGAAAGAAATTGGGCATAAGTGGGGATGGTGGGGATAGCTTGGAGGACTATCTTGTGGGGGAAAGTGGTCTCACTGCCTAATTCTCCAAGGGACAGACCTAGTATAAATATATGGCAATTTCTGGATGTCAGATTTGGACTCTATGAAAGAATTATTTAGCAGCTGAGCTGTCCAACAGTAGAAAGTGCTGTTTCAGCCACTGGGGAGCTCCCATTACTGGGATACTGAAGCAGAGAGGACCAAATTGTCAAGGACTAGATTGTCAATGTCAGGATAACTTCATTCATTCAGAAGCTGGATGCTATGCCCTCCAAACTCCTATTCATCTCTCAGCTTTTATGTGATCCCCTTGAAGTTTGTTTCTATTGTAAACAACCCTTAGACATGATTTGCATCCAACATCATTAGAGTAAGGTGTTTCTTTGTATTAATAAGTACTTTAATGTTCAATCAATGTAGAAAATCTTTTTATTGACAAAATAATTTGCAAGGAAAATACTGTCTCCATTGAAATTAAATGGAACACATGTTTAAGAAGCAGCAAGAGATACCTCTGGTGCCTTTATCCAAAATAATAAAAACCAGGCAAAACAGATGATTGTCTAAAATGAGACTGTAAAATTATCCTTGGGTGTTAATTACTGCAATCTTCCTTGCCAGGCTTTCTCTGAGCTCTTAAAAAGAAAGTCAGACAGATTTTTTTTTAATTTCAATTTTCATCCTTCCAGTCCACAAGATGAAAATGCTAATGAACAGAACAAAATCCCTGTAGAGAATGGACTGACTGCTGGTTTTGAAAGTTTCATGTTCAATTTATTACAAATCTTAAAAAGAAATGCAAATTGTAGAGAACACACCCCTTTGTATTCAATTTTAGTCTGCTCTCCTATATAAATGGAAAGGATCATTGTATTTAGTGGCTACTAAGTTCAGAATTAAAAAAAAATAAAGGAAGATGGGAAGCAGAAGTGGAAGATTGCTAACTGTAAAAGGGGCGCAGAAATTAAAGGCTCCTCTAGTTTGAGTTTCGGATGCTAAGAGCTCCCTGTACACAGCTCAAATAAATCCTTTCATTTCTCTTGGTCTCTCTTAGAATTTCATCAGGAAAGTATGGGGGTTGAGCTAGATGGCTCAAAGGCCCCTGTCTAGCTCTAAATCCCTGAATTAAGAACAAGTGAAAGATCCTTATAAGATGCACTTACCCAGAGGAATCAAGAGTTGACAATACTGGGAGCTGAGTACTAACTTGACTTTGGCATGCTGGGTTTTAAATTTTTTTAAACTACAAGTTAATTGCAATTAATCTTGTTTACTGCAAAGACAATTAGGGAGAGGTCAATTGCCCTCAGATAAGAGCAGTTAAAGATGAGGGTTAAACCAGGAAGCTGTCTTGGTTGACAGTTCTAATCTACAAAAATGGAAGCAGATGATATGAGGTTAATGATGTCACTGGAGCCCAGAGATAAAATCCTACCTCGGATCTCAGGATTATAGAATCTGCCCTCGAAGGTCAAGCCTTGACACTGACCCCTATCGTTAAGGGATCTTTGGAAATCTTCTAGCCTCTAGAACTCCAGGAAGCTCTCAAAGGGTCAAAGAAAGCCAATCCAGTTCTAGGAGTCTCAAGAACAAGGCTATAGAACAAAGTCTGTCGGATCTTTCCTCCTCCACCCCCACCCCTGCCCCTCCCGCCCCGCTCCTAGATCCTCTCCCATTCCAACTCTTCTCCCCCCAGACCTCTACTCCTTCGCATCCCCTTCTTGCCTCCAAGCCCCTCTGCCTTCCAGTCTCTTCGAAGTCCCCCTCCTACTCCCGTTCTTGGCCATCCCACCCGGGGGCCCCATCGCGGGCCTTGGGCGGGGCTTGCGAGCAGGTGCGCCAACAGCAGCCAGGATGGAAAGCCGGCGCGTCTCGGTGCCCGCTAGCCTCTACCCGGGGTGAGGCGCCCGTGGCTCTGGCCCTCCTGGCTGGCCTCACGTGACTGTGACAGGGCCCCCGCCCGCGGCTGCTGCGGCTCCCCGGGACGTGGGGGCGGTGCTCCTGGGCCGGGGGAAGGAGCCTCAAGGAGGTGGAGCCGGGGCGGGGCGGGGCGGGGCCGGAGGGAAGGGAGGGACCCCAGGCTGCTGCTCTGGATCCCGCCCACAAAGCCTGAGCTACCGGCCTCGGGGGCAGCAGGGGCGGAACTACCTTAGAGTGACTGGCGCATCCAGCAGCCCCACTCGGCATTCAGCATCCCGCAGGCGCTCAGGTGGGAGCCAGGTGAGCGCGCCACGGCTCCAGCGGGGCCTGGGAGAGAAGGCAGGGCGCCGGGCTGAGCGCACCTCCCGCTCCAGGTGTCCTTGCTGGGATAGCTCCAGGCAGAGAGCCAGTTACCACGGAGCTCTGGGACCCACGGGACGCAAGGAGAGGGCAGGGGGACGTGGACACTCCCCACGCCAGCCTAACCCCCGGGGATGTAAAACTCCGCGGAAATGTGCACCCCGGAGGGCTCCACTGGGAACTCTGCCTTCCGCACCTAGCACCGAAGCGGGGATCGAGGGGCTTTGCGCTGACCTTCTTGGTAAGTGGACGCGCGCCTCGGAATAGGGAGGGACCCGGGCGGCGCACACACACACACACACACACACACACACACACACACACACACACACGCAAGAGGATAAAGTAACGGACAGTCTGTCATCCCTCTGGAATACTTAGCAGAGCGGATGTTCCTTCTCGGGCTCCAGGTTTGCTAACCTTAGTCGATTCTGTGAGGGAAGTGGAGTCGAGGGGCTCTGAGGGTCCCTTCCACCAGGGTCTGTCCTCTTCTACCCCGGCAGCCAGCTCCCTCCCCTCACTGGAAAGCTGACTTGTGTCTCCTTCATTTGTTAGTTTTAGAAACACCAGGCTGCAAAAGGTTTAAGCTCGGGAAAGATTTTGTTCTCTCCTTTGGGGACTGGGAGAGAGAGAAGGAGGTCTAAGGTTTCAGGACTTAAAAAAGTTTGCGAAGTCTCTAGTTATAAACCAAGGCCCTCCTTGTTTGGGAAGTTTAGGTAACATTCTTTTCCAAGATGGATAATTAAACTTGAAAACATTGCAACAGATAGGACTTAGCTGACTCTGACATTAGCTCCATTCTGAGAGATGAGGTGAAAGAGACCCTGGAGATGGAATAGCCAATCGCCCAGTTCCCTGAAGGGAGGTCTCAGCTGCCACCACCTAGATAGGCCCTTCCTGGTGATCTCTGGAAAGATTTCTCCATTAAAAAAAAAAATACTTATACATCTGTGTGTATGGCTAGATGTATTCTCATCTGTGGAAGAGCTGCTTTCCCAGTATGCTACTTGGGGTCTGATTGTTTTAGGTCTGAAGTGTTATCTTTGTTGTAACCCCTTGGGCTTGAGGTTAGGCTTAACCTATGCTAATCAATTGTTATTTATTCTTCTGGAGTTTACCCTACTATTTTTCCAAGTAGCTCCTACCCTACCCTTTAGGATGGACTTGCTTTGGTTTTTGCCTGCATATTGTTATGTATGCCTGGCTGGTGGGAGGCTTAGTAAATAAAGACTTGCTGTTATGTTAATGTGCTCTCCTCTTATGGAAATTGCTTGTATTTACACATAGAGGTGTGTCCAATTTTCCCCCTTTACCCCCAGAAATGTAACCTCCTTGATGGCTGGGGCACTTGAAAGGCTTCCCCTTGGTGTCCCTAGCTCTGAAATAGCCATAATAGTACTGATGGTGGTGTTTAGTAGGAGGAGCAGCAGCAGAAAGCAATAGCAGTAGGAATATTTCTGGAGTACCTACTATGTGCCAACCACTGTGCTAAGTAAGTGCTTTACAAATATTATCTCACTGAATCTTCACAACAACCCTAGGAGAAGGTAGGTGCTGTTCTCCACATTTTACAGTTGAGGAAATTGTGGCACACAGAGGTTAAGGGACTTGCCTAGGATTACAGTGACTGTCTTATATCTAGTACACCCTTAATAAATATCTGTAGCATTAAGGTGAAACTAATGTAAACTCCCAGCAGGCAAACTTCAAGTTCACTAGTAAAAAATCCTCATCATGTAATCATCAGTGATCCAAAAAGATGACTTATCTTGACATAGAGGTGACCCTGTGTGTATTGATAGAGCCTGGGTACTTGGAGTCAGAGATCATGGGCTAGAATTCCATCTCCCATATTACTGGCAGGGTGACCCTTAGCCAGTCACTACTTGTCTGAGCTTCAGTTTCTTCATCTGTAAAATGGGCTAACTGAGTACCTACTGCCCTGAGTGGTAAAGAGCAAATGATGGAATAGAAGTATAAGACATAAGTGTAAGTCTATATAGAACTGTCTTAATATATATATAAATATGGCCAGGAATAGCATGGAGATATATGTGGAGTTTAGTCCACCTATGTTGAAAGTAGGAAGATGGTCATGCTTGTGCTACCAACTGTCTGGTTGGGAGTGAGAGTCAAGTAAGATGAAGATTCACTGAGGGTAGGAGAGTTCTTCTCTTCCCCAGAAGGAATACTAGGCTAAATTTGCATCTATCCCTCACCACTTAAATATCTGTAACTTAAGAGTGCCTGAGGTTCAGAATAAAAACTGCTTTCCTAATTGCACTCTAGGGAGAGGACAGCTCTTAGCGAATACTCCAGCCTGCTCAAGCCCACCAAATTCGGGTCGTACAAGACCATTATGAATTGCTAGAAAACTTCTTTAATGTAGAAACTAGCCAAGAGAAATCACAGAAGTTATACAGATTAGAATATGTGGTATTGATGAACTTTTCTGAAAGGGTCAAGATAAGATAGCTGCTCTGACCTAGAGAGAAGGAACAATTTCACCCCAGAGAGCCCATTTTCTGCTGTCCCTAGGAAGTTAAGGAAGATGGCCCCCATCTCATCTGTAGCTCCAGCAGCTCTGTTACCCATTCAAAAGTCCTTTGCCCATTTCTCCCTAATCCTCTCTCCAAAAGTCTCCAACAAGCTTCCTTACAGAGATACTCAGTGTCGGGATGCTCTCAGTCAATCAGAAATCACTTACCCCTCTACTGATCAATATAGGTCACAGGTCTGACCCTTGGTAATAAACTGACAAATAAAATGATCAGAACCAGGAAAATAATTTAGACAAGAATAGCAATAGTCTAACGACAAACAGCTTTGAAAGTTGTTGTGACCATTCATAATTCTAGAGGACTGATGATAAAACATGCTATCTGTTACAGATTTATAGCACATAATGAAAAGTATATGTCTGTATGTAGATAGACACAGACAGAAATAGGTAGGTAGGTAGGTAGGTAGGTAGGTGGATGAGTGGGTGGATAGATAAGTAAGTAGATAAGTCAATGGATAGACAGATGTCATTCAATAAATAATAAGCACCTACCGGATATCAGGCATTGTGCTAAGTGCTGAGAGCACACACACACACACACACACACACACACACACACACACACACACACACACAGAGGCAAAAGAAAGTCCCTACCTTCCAGGAGCTCACAGTCTTAATGGGGAGCTAGACAACAAGTAAATATGTATAAACAAACTATTTACAGGGCTAAAAAATTAATCTCGGAAAGACATTAGGCTAAAGGGGTGTTAGGAAAGGTAGGAAAGATGGTGTTTTAGTTAACGACTTGAGGAAAACCAGTACGTGGGGATGAGAAGGGAGACATTCTAGGCATGGGAGACAGCTAGAGAATGCCCAGAGTGAAGAAATCCAGTGTCTTATTCGATGATCATCAAGGAGGCCAGTGTCACTGGATTAGAGAGCACACAGCAGGGAATAAAGTATGAGAAGACTGGAAAGGTAGGAGGGGGCTTAGGTTATAGAGGGCTTTGAAAGCCAAAATGGGATCATGAAGGTAACTGGGAGCCACTGAAGTTTATTGAGTCTTTGTATTGGGGGTGATGATGAAATGATCAGACCCTACTTTGAAAAATAGAGAGGATGGATAGGAGTGAAATAGCCTTGGGGCAGGCAGATCCATCAGCAGCTATTACAGGCATGACTTGATGAGGGTCTGCTGGAGGTTTGGGTAGTGTTTCCTAGAAGAGAGGAGACATTGGAGAGATGATAATAGACAGGATAGAGGGGAGATGAGAAACAGTGAGAAGTATGTTGTGATCCCAGGGGTCCCTGGAAGATGATGTTTCCTTGACTATAATAAGGAAGTCACTGGATTATGAATTTTACTTAACCATTACACTGTTTCAAGAGACTTTTCACAAAATAGGAATGATATGTGAACGCTCAAAATGTCAAAACAAAACACATCAACCAAAATGAAACAAAAACAAAACAAAAAACGAACCAGCAACCCCCCCCCCATTATGCTTACATAATTAAAGGGATCTGCAATTTTTAACAACTTCTATTATTTTATAGTAGTTGTATTCCAAACAATCATGCATTTAATTGGCAATTACCTTTTTGGGTAATCTCTCCGGTGAGATCAGAGTAAAGGAAAAAGGCCTCCTGAATTTCTGAAACTAGAAAAAATTGGTCCAGGTTTGAGCAAGTTCCCAAAACAAACAGATCTTTGAATTGGATCCAGAGGGGGAAGATGAGCCTGCCACATGTTTCAGGTAGAGGGGACTGGACTGAATGATGTCTTCTCTCTTCCAGCACTGGCATTTTAAGAGCCCTGGTCTTTTGGGTCTGGGCAGTTGAATTTGGGAAAACAAATCTTACCACTTTTGAGGCTTTTTGAGGCTTTTGTTTCGTGTCCTTCTTCCCTAATAGTAGAATATAAGTGTAAGGATTCAGTTACTGTCATGGACCAAGAGTTTTTAAAAATGAGCTTTTAATTTTGTAAAGATTAATGATGACCAAAATAACTTTGACTCCTCATATTTAATTAAATATTCCCAGTAATTTGCTAAGTTCTCCAATTCAGTTTCACCACTTCTTTAAAATCAAAGTCCTAATGTGTAAAACTTTGTTTCTTCAGTCATTCCGTCTTTCTCCTGCCATGTGAGGCAGTATGGCATAGCAGATAAATGAGAGTTGGAATCAGAGAGTTGGAATGGGCCTTAGGCTCCATCTAAATTCAAACATACCCAAATGGAATTCTTATTATAAAATTCCCAATAAATGGTCATTCAAACTCTGCTCTAGTACCTCTAAGAACTAGCCAAACCTGAGTTTGAATTCCTCTTCTGACGTTAGTATTTGTATGACTAGGCAGAGTTGCTGAACTCCTGAGTCTCGGTTTCCTTATCTGTAAAAAGGTGATAGTGGTACTCTCATAGTACCTCTCTCACAGGGTTTGGCAAAGGTCATTAAAATTGTATGCGTGTGCATTTTCCCATTCTTTTGGAATCTCTCCTCTTTTGGAAGGCTTACAGAATTACCCTAAGTACCTGCTGGAAGATCCCTAGGTACCTTTAGGTTGGTGCCACATCCAGCACAGACATTTTTTTCTGGGTGAATTGGGTAGGTCTGGCCAATCCTCTCCATTTTATCTTCAGTGACAGACATCCTCCTTGGGCAGGTTGAGTGCTGAAGAGTTACAAGTGCAAATGTAGAGAGGCTGTGATCTCTGGCATTTGGAGCTGGAAATCAGATGGAAGGATGCCTGAGTCCTTAGGGTGCAGCAACAAAATAGATGGTTATGGTCTCTTCTTTCATGTCATTTCTACCAATAAAAGAATATCCTTTTTCTGATTTTGAGCCATTAGGTAAGAGTCAAGGACTTAGGTGAGAAGAAATTCTCTTCCTGGTTCTTGAGGAACTGTGGCTGTAGCTCCTTCAGGAGCTGATCCAGTCTCCAGAGGGGCTGCATCCTAAGAGAATGGCTATGGGCATGGAGCTGAAAACCTTGCTACTCCCAAAGATCTAGGGTTTAAGGTTCTAGACTGTCTCCATCAAGGTCTACAGGAAGATGGTGGTTAAGGTGGTGATGGTGGTTTGTCTGGTGTACTAGTGGGGGATCAGGAACCAAAGTTTGACAGATAACTGAGAGGGAGGGAACAGATAAAGAGAAACCCTACTTCTCTCCCAGGCAGAGCTGTCCCAGAGAAGTTGAAGTTAATCTATGTCCAGAGCTGAAAGGTAAGAAGAAATTCCCTTCAGTCTCTGTTTCTGTTCTCTTCTTTGGCTGATTGTTATCTGTGATCGCCTTAGAACTTTGAAGAAGATGTCTAGTTCTTCAGTAAGTTAAAAGATCTATTTATTAATTGATAGGTCTGGGATGGTAGGATAAGGAAGAGGAAACACGAAATCCCTAACTTATTTTCCACCTAAAGTTTCTTCAAGGGGTTGAAACTCAGGTCTAGGGACCAAAGTCCCAGAAAACCTTAGGATCTTTGTGTAGTCAGGTTGATGTATTTTCCTGAGACAAAGATACAGCTTTTGAAGGAAATTCTTTGGGGGTGAATAGTCTCTTGCTTTCCCCAAAGGGAAAAAGTCTCTATCTACCAATTTTAAAGAAAAATTGTTAATCTTGATCTCTTCAAATCAATGAGGGATTTGTAGCCAGATAATATCAGTGAGATTTTCTCCTTTCCCGCTCAGCTCAGAAGGACAAGAAGAAGTATATTCCCAACTGTTCACCTGCTTTTCTTAGCTGGAGATTCCATTCCCATCCCCCATTCGCAGCCAAAGTTCTATCTCCTTCTTGCATGAGATTTCATTGTGAAATTCAGTCTTTGCAATATATTGTATCTCTTTCTTGTTCAACTGGTAAGACACATGCTGCCTCCTTTGTCTTCCTTAGGGGACCCAATTGCTTTAGCTAGGTCTTGTCTTATCTCGTCTGCCCTGAAGATGGCCATTGGTTGACAGTTGGTGAGGATGACTGACCTCTCCTTTACCAGAGTCATTTCTCTGGATGATGGCTGTGTGGACTAGGCTGAATGCAAGACCTGTGGTCTGGGGGTGGGAAAGAGAGTGATGCCATCTGTGCGATGGCTAACTATGCTTATTTTTAAGCAAGTTTTTAAAGTTCCTTCAGACTCTAAATCTATGATCCCATGAAAAGCAAACTGAGATTAAAATGCAAAAACTTGCTGGGAATAATTATCCAATGGGTCATTGTTTACTTTTGGATTGGGTTGACTTTAAAGACATTTGTTCTGAAAATCTGGTAAGGGTCTCCTTTTGCAGGCACTGAATTGATTGCTTGTTATACACACATATTTAGGACTTGGGTCTAGCTAGCTCTCAAGAAACTTTTCATATAAACAATGTAAAGAACATCCAAATAGATATTGTATAAGAAAAAAGAAGTAAGATGCTAAATTTAGGAGCTAATTCATTCATTTATTTTTATATTTTAAACCTCTATTTTCTGTCTTAGTAACAAGACTGAAAAGTAGGGGCAGCTGGGTAGCTCAGTGGATTGAGAGCCAGGCCTAGAGATGGGAGGTTTTAGGTTCAAATCTGATCTCAGACACTTCCCAGTTGTATGGCCCTGGGCAAATCACATGACCCCCATTGCCTAGCTGTGACCACTCTTCTGCCTTGGAACCAATACAGAGTATTGATTCCAAGATGGAAGGTAAGGGTTTAAAATAAAAAGACTGAAAAGCAAGGGCTAGACAAGGTTAAGTGACTTGCCCAGGATCACACAGGTTGGAAGTATCTAAAGTAAGATTTGAATCCAGTTCCTCCAAAGACTTGAAGTCTGGCAATCTATCCACTGTGCCATCTAGATGCCTCTTGATTAGATGGTCCTTGCACTCTGGGTTTCATTTTATAATAAAGGAAACAGGCTCAGGGAGTAGTTAGAAACTTTCCCAAAGTCACACAGGTGGCAAGTGGCAGAATAAGAATTCAAATGTACGCTCCATGACTCAAAGTTTAGCATAACTTCCATTATATCACATTGCCTCTCCTGGTTCAATTCTCCTCATTTTCTAGATGGTGAAACTGAGACCTTTTAAGTGACTCAAGGTCATGCAGGTAGGAAGCATTAAAAGCAGTATTCAATCCTAGGTCCTCTGGCTTCAAAGCTGATTCTTTGCCTGGGGTACCGGCTTTCCTTATATTCTTCCTTTGTCAGTCTCTGTAGTCTACTCCTGATTCTCTCCTCCATATCCCACCATCCCAAGATCTCAACTTCCATCCAATAAGTACTTAGTAGCTTTAGTAGCTGACATTTATATGGTGTTTTGAAGCCTACTGTGTCCCTCACAACAACCCTGTGAGAAAACTAGTTTTAAGTATTATTATCTTAATTTTACAAAGAGGGAAACTGAGGCTCAGAGGCATTAAGTGACTTGTTCATTCTCATTTGGCTAACAAGTATCTGAGGAAGGATTTGAATCTAGCTCTCCCAGATCCAAGCCCTAGTGCTCTCCCAGCTCTCTCAGATGCTGTGAGGACTACGAGAGAAAGAGAGAGAGACAGAGAAACAGAGACAGAGAGACAGAGACAGAGACAGACAGACACATTCAGACAGACAGAGACAAAGACAGAGAGAAAGAATGTGAGTATGAATGTGTGTTCTGGTGATAATTAAATAGGAGGAAAAATTAGTTATTCTAAATAGCTAGAGATATTCTCCAGCAGGAAGTTTCCTAATGCAATATTGCATTCATAAGATTATAGCTTTAGAACTGGGAAGGAAGGTCTTTGCTTCACTGCTTTATTATTACTTTTTATCCTCAGTGTCTTTAACTATTATAAATGGGGATTTGGAGAGCTGGGAGGGAAAGAGATCCAGACCCGTGATTTCTTGGGTATAGGGAACTCTTACATCAGGAAACCCCTTCTACCAAAGCAGGCCAGCACCTTTTCTCTTACTTAGTCTTAGAGAATTGCCAGGAACCCTACAAGGTTTGACATGGATCATACAGCCAGTATTTGAAAGAGGTGGGATTTGAACCCAGATCCACTATCATGCTGCTTTTTTGTACATATTAGGCCTTTAGTGGATTTTTTTTAATTGAATTCATAGGATAATAGATCAAGAATGAGTAGGGACTTCAGACTTTATACTCCAGGCTCCTCCTTTTACAGATGAGGAAACTGAGTTCCAAAGAGGAAAAGTCACTTTTCCTATACCCAGGTAAGCCCCAGAAGCAGAACTTTAAACTAGGTCCCATGACTCCCTTTCCTTTTAAATATGAGGAAACTGAGCCCCAGACAGAGAACTGACTTCCCAAGATTAGACATTTTGTCATTTGTTAATTAATTCATTTAAAAAATATTTGTTGAATGCCTGCTATGTAGGAAATGCAGTGACTGCTATTTTTATTCACTTCAGTGGAAAAGCAACATTTCTTTGGCAAATGTACATCTATTTTCTTTGAAGGTCAAGGAGAGACATTGGAGAGGGATGGGGAGAGAGAGACAGAGACAGAGAGAGAGAGAGGGAGGGAGGGAGGGGAGAGAGAGAGAGAGAGAGAGAGAGAGAGAGGATGAGAGACGGCGAGAGGATGAGAGACAGAGAGAGTATGAGAGAGACAGAGAGAGAGAGACAGAGAGAGGATGAGAGAGAGAGTATGAGAGAGACAGACAGAGAGAGAGAGAGAGGATGAGAGACAGACAGAGACAGAGAGAGAGAGAGAGAGACAGAGAGACAGAGAGAGACAGAGAGAGAGAGAGACAGAGACAGAGAAACAGAGAGTGAGAGAAACCGAGAGAGAGAGAGAGAGAGAGAGAGAGAGAGAGAGAGAGAGAGAGAGAGAGAGAGAGAGAGAGAGAGAGAGAGAGAATACTAATTCATGTCATACAGCCATGGGAGGAGGCTGGTTGCATTGGCTTGGGATTTGAATTCATGTAATGATTTTCAGTTGTGTTGTATGCCATTTATAAAGCTGCCCCACCCCCTCTACTTCCACCAAATAATACTGCATTAAGAAATTTGGCTTAAA
The DNA here is from genome assembly GCF_027887165.1 of Monodelphis domestica. Classification (NCBI taxonomy): domain Eukaryota; kingdom Metazoa; phylum Chordata; class Mammalia; order Didelphimorphia; family Didelphidae; genus Monodelphis; species Monodelphis domestica. The sequence goes on along the minus strand of NC_077227.1, from coordinate 22,001,671 downwards.
TACAAACTGTCATTCTGATGACACAGAACTTTGTTGTTGTTTTTTTAAGAGGCTCCACAACCTGCCCAAAGATTTACTGCTTGTGATTTATTGAATACCTGAAGAGCCACAAATCACAATCTAGTACTTTCAGAACTCTACAGTTTACAATATGGGCCTGAACTCCCTGGGTCAAAATTGGCCCATATTGCCACAGTTGTATCTTCAAAGGAATTAACTACCTCGGAAGAAATGACTTGATCTTATTAAATTTATAGGGCCGTAGAGTACATTGCCTTGGGACTACTTTAGGGCCCCATTCTCCTGTCATCTGTGAAATCAATCATCTTTTTAGTGCCCAGTGGCGAATAGCTTCCTTGAGAGAAGGTTGTTTGGTCTGGTGCTTAGAAAGCAGAAATAAGAATAAGGGTTGGGTTTCACATCACTCTTTCACCATCTGAAGCCTTTGCTGAAATCTTGGTCTTAAGATGCAGCCTTTAGAGCTGGAAGAGGCAGTAGCAGACCCCCTCATTTTACAAATGAGGAATTGAGACTCCCAAGAAGGTAATTGTCTTCCCCAAGTTTACCCAAGTGGTCAATAGTAGTAAATAACTCATGTACTTTCCCCAATGCCAAACTGGTCCTATAAGAAGTAAATAGCTCTTTCTTTTCAGTTTCTGATAACAGATCAAAATGGCCAGAGTTTGAGGGTGATGGCTGCCTCTTATTTTTGTAGGCATCAGAACTATAAATGGCTCAGGGTTGAGGTTGAGGTTGAGGGGGATTCTGGGTATTTGAAGATTCTGCCACCAGAGACCAAGCTATGGAAGGTTCCATATAGTGAGAAGAACTGTGAGTGCCCCATCTGGATGTCACCTAAGGACATTTCTGGCCAAGGTTACAGTAGCTCAACATCACTTTGCTCAAAAGGATGATCTAAAGCCTATATTCTGTGTCTCAGAAGGACTGCAATGTATCCTTAGTGGAAGTGTTACTTTGAGGAAATGACTAATTCTTGAAATATTGATGCCTGAGAGATATTGGCCCTCTGGACTGTGGGAATTTTCCCAGGGTAGCAACAAGGCCTCTAGGAATTACCTAAATTTGGCAAAAAATCGGAAAATGAGGGGATGCCCTTCAATTGGCGAATGGCTGAACACTTTGTGGTATATGTTGGTGATGGAATACTATTGTGCTCAAAGGAATAATAAAGTGGAGGAATTCCATGGAGACTGGAACGACCTCCAGGAAGTGATGCAGAGTGAAAGGAGCAGAACCAGGAGAACATTGTACACAGAGACTGATACACTGTGGTACAATCAAATGTAATGGACTTTTCTACTAGCTGCAATGCAATGATCCAGGACAATTTGGAGAGACTTATGAGAAAGAAAACTACTCATATCCAGAGAAAGAACTGTGGAACCAGAAATACATTAGAAAAATATGTGATCGACCACATAGCGCAAAAGGGATGTGATTGGGGTTTTGATGTTAAAGAATCGCTCCACTGCAAATATGAATAATATGGAAATAGGTTTTGAACAATGAGACACATATAACAGAGTGGAACTGCTTGTTGGCTTTTGGATGGGGGAAGAGAAAGCAGGGGAGGGGGTCATAAATCATATAACCATGGAAAAATATTCCAAATAAAATATTCTTTTTAATTTTTAAAAAAGGAATTACCTAAATTTAGGGGTAGCCCCATGATATTATGATTAGAGCACTGAATATGAAGACAGGAAAAACTGGATTCAAAAGCTTCCTCAAACATTAATGAGCTATGTGATCCTGGGCAAGTCACTTAACTTCCATCAGCCTCCTCACATGGGCTCCTTGAGGACAGGAAGAGAGCAATGCCTTTTTTTCTTTTCTTTAAAAAAAAAACTTATTTATTTATATAGAATATTTTTCCATGGTTACATGATTCATTTTCTTTCCTTCCCCTCTTCCCTCCTCCCTCCCAGAGCCAACAAGCAACTCCACTGGGTTAACTATTCATGTTTGCAGTAGAATAATCTTTTAAAACCCAAATCCCCAATCATGTACCCATTGAACCCTGTGATGAATCATATGTTTTTTCTTCTTCGTTTCTACTCCCATAGTTCTTTTTCTGGATGTGTGGATAGCATTCTTTCTCATAAGTTCCACTGGATCATCTTGGATCATTGCAAGAGCACAGTCTTTTAAAAATATTCTTAGCACAGTGCCTGGCCCATAGCAAGCACTTAATAAATGCTCATTGAGTGCTGGCTGACCCATCCATAAAATTAGGATGAAATCATTATTTATTTCATGGATTATTATGAAGATTAAATGAGATAACATGTCTAATTATTTTTTACGAACCTTCAATTGGCATGCGATTGCAGATTTAAGTTTTAATATTTTACGATTGCATGAAGATTTGGGTCATGCTATATAAATGCTAACTCTTATTGGAACTCCTGTTTTCACCTCAACCATCCACCTACCAACATACAGCTCTTGGCACCATTGTAGTCAAATATCTCAGGAGTCTAATAAAGGCAGGAGATGTAACATGGTGTAACAGATAATTGGTCATGGAATCAGGAAGACCTGTGTTCCATGCCAGCTTTTGACCCTTCCAGGCTGTCATTCACCTATATTGGCAGAAGCATTTTCCTCCTCCTAGAGTTCCTTAGACCTAGGAAATCATAATTCTTGTCCCTATTCTACTGGAGTCAATTATCAGTTCCTCAGTAGTTTTTCTAATGAAAATGATGATAAAGAAGCCATTCCCATTGACTTTGAGGACCTCTGGGCCACCATTTTATCTCCATCATATAAGAACTCCTGAGGGGTTGAACGGCCTTAGCTGTCATTTGCCCCCCCCCCCCCAATTAATTAACAAAATGCTTGGTACGTTATAAATATTTAATAAACGTCTCTCACATACTCCCCATCCAGATCTCAGGGCTCATTTGGGTCCTAATAATAATAATTAGATAATGCTTCAAAGTTGGCAACCTATCTTCTACACTTGATCTCACTGGGTCCTCACAACAACCCTGTGAGGTAAGTCCTACAGATATTTTTAATCTCATTTTATAGATAAGGAGAGGCAGTTGCAAAGATATTTAAGTCGTACAGCCTGTAAGTGTTGGAGGTAATATTTGAACTCAGGTCTGCCTCGGTCCAAGGCCAACATTCTCTCTCCAGAGCCAATGTTGCCTCTCTGACATCTTTATACCTTTCCCATTGACTAATGTAAGTTATTCCAATCAAGTTTGAATAGACTACTGTAGCTAGGTGGCCATGGGAACTTCTTTATCTTTCTCACTGAAAGTCCCAAACACAATTAGTAGCTTCCAAGCACATTTTGTGGGTTTGTGGTGTTCTCCACTGGGCTAAAAATGGATGGCATTGACAGCTCTATTTGTCATTCTTAAAGTGAAGGCTTACTCTCCTTTGCGCTAAAATCAGAATCAGATGTTCCATGTTTCTGTGTATAATGGTTTTATTTTCATATTTACAAAATTACATTCACAACCTAATACCCTATGCCGGTTTCCATTTTCAGGATTTCTGTTGATTGTTTTTAGGGGGCCTGAATCTGGGACATAACTGAGGGAAAACACCGTATGCGGTATTCGAGGCATCTATTTATTGAGATTCTAATATGCGTGCTTGAAATATCTCACCATATGGAGACAAAGACATTTCTATTGGATCTGACGAAGTGTGTATTCCAGTGGAATTTTTTTGGTCCTTCAAAATACATTTCTTATCCTCTGATCATGATGAAATAGCCAACACTGAATATCCATAGAACTGACAAAATTGGTTTTACCAAAAAATATTAACAACTCACTTTTGGGCTTATAACACATTTTCATTGTGAAAAAAACACAAGTTAGATGATGTAAATACATATACGTGCACACTGACAAATGTATAGAGCTGTACTGGTCTATGTTGGAGACACTTCTAATGATGTAGGTTCAATGCTGGAATGAAATGAAGCATGGTAGGAAAAGGTGTTGAACATCACAAGGCAACGGAACAAGAATAGTCAAGCTTAGTCTCCCCCCCACACACATACATACACACACTACCATCTTGCCTTCTTGGAGCAAGATATGGTGAAGGACATGGCCTGCATGGTCTTCAGGAATCCACCCCATCGGAGAGGCTTAGATTCCACATAGCTAGACGTTTTATAAAGTCCATACTTTTTGATGGCCAGGAAGTTGTCTCAAGGAAGCCAGAATCAATTAGAAATCAAAGCAAAAATCTCTATTTACCTTCTTCTAGGTGATGTCTCCCTATGTAGCGTGTAGAAGGAAAGAAGCCATATCAGAAACATATTGATCTTATCTCAGTCTGCCTTTGTGATTTTTGTCACTGTAGAGAGCTATTCCTGCCTCCTATGAAGATTACTGCCCCAGGCAGGTTGGCGTCTTTGCTAGCACTCAGAACTGTCTTGGACACTGAGTAGTTGTGATTTATCCAAGATCTTCTGGACTCTGGGACCGGCCCCCTATGCAGTCTAGAACACATCCTCTTTATTATCCTCATTTGATGAATGTCAAAATTAAAGTTTAGTTTGATTAAACTCTTTGCTTTCAGTAGCAGGGCTATTAAGTATTGAAACAGGATCTGAATTCAGGTTATCTGACTCCAAACCATATCTTGCTACTGTGCTGGGATCTCATGGTGAAGGTAGAGTTGGAGAGAATGGCTTAGCCCAGGGAGCACCACTGCTAGCAAAATTCTACCCCAGCATGTGTGGGGTATATAGAAGCAACGGGAAGCTGTTGAAGTACTGTGAAATACCTACCTGTTGACATTTGTAAAGATTAACATTTTAGGGGAGACCGAGGCAGGTAGAAATTAGTTTCTCTCTGCAAGGAGTATTATATTTTTAGAGGTGTATTAAAGTTAAGGATTAAAGAAAATACAGGATAAGAAACACGTGCCTAGGCCAGAGGCCTGGACAAGACCTCACCTACATTTTGGAAAGAGCCAAGTCTGCTCCAAAACGGAAGTCCAAAAAAGAGAGAGCTCAAAAGCCTTTGCAATCAGCTTAAATACCTTCTTGATCTCGCCCACCTCAGAATTGGGTGAGATTACAAAGCATTTTGGGGAAGTGGAGCAAGGGCTTGTGGGGATTGAAGTCCAGAGTTCAAATCTCAATTTTATATCTCCCATGTTTGATCCTCTGGGGAGAAGTCCTTCCCCAAAGGATCATAAAAACATAATCAATTTAAAGATTACAATAATTTGAGGATAAGAAAAAAAAAACCAATAATTGCTGAACGCATTGACAAAAAGCCAGTTAGGGGGCAGTCCCCTTTGGCATGAAAGTATATATACAAATAAATGTTCAATCAACCACACCCAAAGTTCAATTTTGTGCAGCTGGCTGGTCTGGAGGCTTCTTCATGGTGGCTTCTCCAACAGTTCAGTTTGGGATTCAGAGAGGTAGCATCTTCTTTACCTAAAATTCTTCTCAAAAGGAATTTAAACTTTGCAATTTAAATAATGATATTTTTTTTTACATTCCCCCCATTAAGAGGGTGATTGACAAATACAGAATCACTTAGGGATGCATGGCTGAGGTATATGAATCAATTGGCAAGAGATATTAAAAAGACATCAGAAAAATCCAAATAAAAGAAAATTTTCTAGATGAAAATACAGACTATCAAAGTCTTATGTGTAAAAATTCCAAGTAAAAGAAAAATAAATCTATAACAGGTCCTTGAATCAGGGCCCAATTAAAATGATCTGAGCAATGATGCATTTACCCAGTCAGTAGCCAGGACTACAGAAAGGCACCACACTATCTGAGAGGCAGAAAAGAAAGGGACCAGATTATAGAAGCCAAGTAGGAGCCAAGTTTTGGGGATACTCGTCTGTGAGTATCTTCAGAGCGAGTGTGGACACAAGGAAAGCCTATGTCTAGCAATGATAAACACAATAACCTCGAGTCTTCACACTAGGTTCAAGACTTTTGTATTGGCCTAGAAGTGCATCAATCCATCCTGGATTGGCTTTTCTTTGGCTCTGTGAGGTGGCTCTTGTGTGTATATCTTGTCCTGGAATCAGACAGAATCATTAAGCAAAGTCCCATAATTTATTTAAATAATTAGTGGCATCATTGTTATAGTCACAAGCTTTTTAGGGCATGCTTTAGCAAATGTATCTTTTTTTTTTTATTTAATATATTTTATTTGATCATTTCCAAGCATTATTCGTTAAAGACATAGATCATATTCTTTTCCTCCCCCCACCCCCCATAGCCGACGCGTAAGTCCACTGGGCATTAGATGTTTTCTTGATTTGAACCCATTGCTTTGTTGATAGTATTTGCATTAGAGTGTTCATTTAAAGTCTATCCTCTGTCATGTCCCCTCAACCTCTGTATTCAGGCAGTTGCTTTTTCTCGGTGTTTCCACTCCCATAGTTTATCCTTTGCTTATGAATGGTGTTTTTTTTTCTCCTGGATCCCTGAAAGTTGTTCAGGGACATTACACCGCCCCTAATGGAGAAGTCCATTACGTTCGATTATACCACAGTGTATTAGTCTCTGTGTACAATGTTCTCCTGGTTCTGCTCCTCTCGCTCTGCATCACTTCCTGGAGGTTGTTCCAGTCTCCATGGAACTTCTCCACTTTATTATTCCTTTGAGCACAATAGTATTCCATCACCAACATATACCACAGTTTGTTCAGCCATTCCCCAATTGATGGGCATCCCCTCGTTTTCCAGTTTTGGGCCACCACAAAGAGCGCAGCTATGAATATTTTTGTACAAGTCTTTGTGTCCATTATCTCTTTGGGGTACAGACCCAGCAGTGCTATGGCTGGGTCAAAGGGTAGATATTCTTTTGTCGCCCTTTGGGCATAGTTCCAAATTGCCCTCCAGAATGGTTGGATCAGTTCACAACTCCACCAGCAATGAATTAATGTCCCTACTTTAGCAAATGTATCTTACACTTGTAGTACTGAAAAATCAAAAAAGTTAAAGAAAATCTTAATGCTGGTGACATGTGCTTCAAATATAAAAAAGAAAGAAAAAATAATAAAAAAACTGAAAAGGTATATTGCACATGCAAGAAAAATACAATAATAAAAGAGCTTTAAAATTCAAAAATATAACTTATAATCATTGACACTCTGTGTCAGCTAAGAAAATATAAAATGCAAGGCTTTCTCACCAAAAATGAGATCCATTTCCTCTTAATATCTGGCCATGCTCACTGTGAGTAGAAGGCAAATGAATTGAACAAGGTTAACAATTTTTCATTTTTAAAAATACAGTAGTACAAATATGTAGTATCAATATCCCCAAAATTCTCAATAGCCCAATTAATTACAATAGTGAACAAACACACTATCATATTTCACATAAGTTGCTGTATGGCATTTTTAAAACCTATGAATTGACGGATATTTGTCACAATTTTTACAAACGTAGCAATTTTTCAACCTTGGTATTTAAACATATATTTTTAAACAAAGTAAAACTCATCTTGGGTTAAGAGCATAATCAAGAAATCCATATATCATTCTGGTGGAAGTAAAGTAGTGAGCTGAAGAGTATAAATAAGGGGGTGCTCCTTTTTTGGAGGCTTTTTAGGGATACAAATGCCCTGAGAGTAACTGCCCCAACTTCCATTCACATATTTAGAAATGCGGGAAGGTTGGGGGTTATAAAATGTATTTCACTTCAGCTACTGTAATGGGCCTTACCTCGTGGTAGGGGCAGGCAAAAATAACCAGAGATTGTTTAAAAAAAATTACAAAAATTATATTTAAAAAACCCTTAAAATCAGTTGAGATATTTAGCACATTAAATTTTCCAAAGGTTGTTAATACAATTAAAACCAGTTCTGAAGAAGTCCATCTATCTCTATGACAATTTTACAAAGGCAAAATAGAAAAACTTTTTTCATATATGGGCTTAATCACTAATATTTTTTTCAGCACAGTTTTAGGGGAAAAGCAACAGAATTTCAAAACTCAGTACATTCAAAATAAATTCAGTCAACCTTCAGTGTAACAGAATAATATCGAATCCAGTAACATATGAACTTAAAATCACAAAGTTATATCTTAAACAGAACAATCAGGAAATGCAATAGAAATACAGAGATTTTTTATAAACCATTGGAGTCTGAAATGCCTTAGAATATAGCCTTTAGTCTCTTCAAAGTTCCTTAGGGGTTTTTTGTTTGTTTTCTTTGTTGTTTTTAATTATCCATTTAGATGCTTATTGTCCGAAGGCAGAGTGGTAAAGGCTAAGCAATGGGGTCTGAGCGATCTGCTAGGGGCTACACAGCTGGGAAGTATCTGAGGCCAGATTTTAACCCAGGACCGCATGTCTGTAGGCCTGGTTCTTAGTTTGCTGAGCCACCCATTTGCCCCTTCAAAGTTGAATCTTTGGGCTGAATCTTTCTTCTGGCACACAGGTGAAATCAATGAAATTACCAGAATAGTCAAAAGGTATCCTTTTAAACAGCCCATTGCTTAAAAGTCTGTTTGAAAAGTCTGTTTCTTCTCCTCTCCCTTTTCTCTCTCCCCTGATATGATCCCTCCTGCCCCAGTCCACATGGAGCCCAGGCCGCCCATGTGGAGCCAATACCCCCCCCCTTTTTTTGTTACCAGCTGATAGAAATGAGTCCCAAGCGATCTGCTCCAAGGCTAGAGTTTGTTGGGCAGCAGGTCACCAGATGATTGCAATCTTGGTTGAATTAGGTAGGCCAGGTGAGCGAGAGAAAAACCGCTGGGGATGGGCAGGGCCTGGAGGCAGAGTACCAGGTGAGGACTATCGGGGCTGCAGGCAGGAAGCGACCGTCCTAGCCCAGTGGGGTGGGCGGCAAACACAACAGATCTGGACCGAGCCTGTGAGCTATCTAATGGCTGGAACTGAACGAGCAGCAGCTTTGCAAAGGTAAAAAAACCTTGGCCAGAGTAATGTGGCTCAAAAAGATTTTCTAGGCACTAGATATTAAAAGTTGAACTAAAGATCAGAAAAGAAATCAGAAGTTGAGAGTTTTTTCTCCCGAAGTGGTTACGCCAACTGTAAAGATTAAAAATTTAGGGGAGACTGAGGTAGGCAGAAATTAGTTTCTCTCTGCAAGGAGTATTATATTTTTTAGAGGTTTGTTGAAGATTAAGGTTTAAAGAAAATACAGGATAAGAAACATGTGCCTAGGCCAGAGGCCTGGACAAGACCTCACCTACATTATGGAAAGAGCCAAGTCTGCTCTAAAACGGAAGTCCAAAAAAGAGAGAGCTCAAAAGCCTTTGCAATCAGCTTAAATACCTTCTCAATCTCGCCCACCTCAGAATTGGGTGAGATTACAAAGCATTTTGGGGAAGTGGAGTAAGGGCTTGTGGGGATTGAAGTCCAGAGTTCAAATCTCAATTTTACACATTGTGAACATCCATCCCTAAATTACTTATTGGATCCTCTTTTTTAAAAATTAACTTATTTAATTGATTAATTTAGAATATTTTCAAAGGAGGAAATAGATAGTAAAACTATACTAATGGGACACCTCAACCTACCACTATCAAATCTAGATAAATCAAATCAAAAAATAAATAAAAAAAGAGGTAAGAGATGTGAATGAAATCTTGGAAAAAATAGAATTAATAGATATATGGAGAAAAATAAATAGGGACAAAAAAGGAATGCACCTTCTTTTCAGCAGCACATAGTACATTCTCAAAGATTGACCATGTACTAGGGCATTAAAAACATGGCAAACAAATGCAGAAAAGCAAAAACACTAAATGCAACCTTTTCAGCTCATAATGCAATAAAAACAATAATAAGTAAGAGTACATGGAGAGCCATTTCAAAAATTAATTGGAAATTAAATAATATGATTCTACAAAATTGGTTAAAGAACAAATCTTAGAAACAATAATTTTATTGAAGAAAATGACGATGATGAGACATCCTTTCAAAATCTATGGGATACAGCCAAAGCAGTACTCAGGGGGAAATTTATATCCTTGAGTTCATATATTAACAAATTAGGGAGGGCAGAGGTCAATGAATTGGATATGCAAGTCAAAACACTTAAAAGTGAACCAAATTAAAAACCCCCAGATGAAGACTAAATTAGAGACCCTAAAAATTAAGGGAGAAATTAATAAAATCTAAAGTGAAAGAACTATTGAATTAATAAATAAGACTAGAAGCTGATAATTTGAAAAAACAAACAAAATAAACAAAGTACTGGTCAATCTAATAATAAAAGGAAAGAAGAAAACCAAATTAATAGTATCTTAGATGAAGAGGGAGACCTTACCTCTAATGAAGAGGAAATTAAAGCAATCATTAAAAACTATTATGCCCAATTATATGGCAACAAATATGGCAATCTAGGTGATATGGATAAATTACAAAAATATAAATTACCTAGATTAACAGAAGAAATAGAATTCTTAAATAATCCTGTATCAGAAAAAGAATTTGAACAGGCCATCAATGAACTCCCTAAGAAAAAATCCCCAGGGCTGTAATAGTTAAAATAGTTGGTTGTCATAAACTGTAATGATTAATAGAGTGGAAGATATAAATTGTGATAGATATAAAAGTGGATGAGTAAGTTGTGACCTCAGAAAATATGTTTCACTACAGTGTCTTGTTTTAAATCAATATATAAGGTGGTCTCCAGGGAAATATTCCCAATTATTAAAATATACCCAAGTCAACTGGGTTTATAGAGATTTTAATTCATACAAATGTGGAATTAAAGAAAAAGAGAAAGAATAAGAAAGGAATAAGTATGAAGGGCTTTAAGCCAACATTGCCTAGACCTGAGTCTTAAGAGAGAGAGATCAGTCAGTCCTTAATCACTCACCACAAGATCTGTCCAAGCAAGGATTCTAGTGACACCAGGCCAGCATCATCTCAGCTGCCTCCACCAGCTCAATCCTCAATCTGAATGCCTCCCTGAATGAATCTGAGCTCCTATTTAAAGGGCATTTTCTCCTATGTCACCTCCCCTAAGTCCTTATATCTACTAATCACAGTAGACGTTTTTCAAAGGACAGACCATTCTTAGTTCACACCTGAGTAGACTAATCTTTTTGAGTAATTCACATCTGAGTAGACTAGAATCTCTGAGTAAGTTTTCACCTCTTTGCTCCTTGTAAGTTCACAAGTTGTCTTTATAGGTACCCTTTTGTCCCAATTATTCAATAAACCCAAAATAGGCATAGCTTAAGAACTTTTGTCCTACTATAAGTATGGGTTTAAGTATCTTTCATTGTTCAGCAAGGAGTTTACAACTTTATCTTCCCCTAGGGCAGACTTAAGTAGGGGTGGTGTAGAGGTCTCCCATTCCTGATCTAAGTAGAGTTCTCACATTCCTGATCTAAGTTCCTTCCTTGCTCAAAATGGGGGATGGTTTTAACCCAACCTTATGAAGTAGGGTCTAGGAATTTTTTAAGGTTCACAACCCTAACCTTATGAATAGGGTTTGAGAATTTTTAAGGTTCACAGGGCCTGATGGATTCACAAGTGAATTCTATCAAACATCCAAAGAACAACTAATCCCAATAGTATACAAATTATATGACATAATAAGCAAAGAGGGAGTTCTACCAAATTCATTTTATGACACAAATATGGTACTGATCCCAAAGCCAGGCCAGTCAAAACTGGAGAAAGAAAATTACAGACCAATCTCCTTAATGAACATAGATGTAAAAACCTTGAAGAGAATACTAGCAAAAAGACTCCAGCAAGTCATCACAAGGGTTATTCATTATGATCAGGTGGGATATATACCAGAAATGCAAGGATGGTTCAATAATAGGAAAATCATTCACATAATTGACCATTTTAACAAGCAAACCAACAAAAATCATATGATTATCTCAACAGATGCAGAAAAAAGCCTTTGACAAAATACAAAACTCATTCCTACTGAAAACACTAGAAAGAATAGGAATAGAAGGGCCTTTCCTAAAAATAATAAACATTATAAATCTAAAAGCATCAGCAAACATCATCTTCAATGGGGATAAACTAGAAGCCTTCCCAATAAGATCAGGAGTGAAACAAGGGTGCCCATTATCACCTCTATTATTTAATATTGTACTAGAAACACTAGCAGTAACAATTAGAGAAGAAAAAGAAATTGAAGGTATTAAAATTGGCAATGAAGAGACCAAGCTATCACTCTTTGTAGATAATGTGATGGTCTACTTAAAGAGTCCTAGAGAATCAACTAAAAAGCTAGTGGAAATAATTAACAACTTTATCAAAGTTACAGGATACAAAATAAACCCACATAAGTTATCAGCATTTCTATATATCTCCAACACATCTCAGCAGCAAGAATTAGAAAGAGAAATTCCATTTAAAATCACCTTTGACAATATAACATACTTAGGAATGTATCTGCTGAGACAAACACAGGAACTATATGAACACAATTACAAAACACTCTCCACACAACTAAAACTAGATCTAAACAATTGGAAAAACATTAACTGCTCATAGGTAGGACTAGCTAACATAATAAAAATGACCATCCTTCCCAAACTTATTTACTTATTTATTGCCATCCCCATTGAAGTACCAAAAAACTTTTTTGTCTGAATTAGAAAAAACCATAACAAGGTTCATTTGGAGGAACAAAAGATCAAGGATACCAGGGAAATAATGAAAAAAAAATACAAAGGAAGGGGGCCTTGCAGTCCCAGATCTCAGACTATATTATAAAGCAACGGTCACCAAAACAATCTGGTACTGGCTAAGAGACACAAAGGAGGATCAGTGGAATAGACTTGGGGTAAGTGACCTTAGCAAGACAGTGTATGATAAGCCCAAAGATCCCAGCTTTTGGGACAAAAATCCACTATTTGATAAAAACTGCTGGGAAAATTGGAAGGCAGTTTGGGTTTGGGTTTGGATCAGCATCTCACACCCTACACCAAGATAAACTCAGAATGAGTGAATGACCTGAATATAAAGAAGGAAACTACAAAAAAATTAGATGAATACAGAATAGTATACTTGTTACATCTTTGGGAAAGACTTTAAATCAAGCAAGAGCTAGAAAAAATCACAAAATGTAAAATCAATAATTTTGATTACATTAAATTAAAAAAGTTTTTGTACAAACAAAACCAATGCAACCAAAATTAGAAGGGAAGCAACAAATTGGGAAAAAAATCTTCATAACAAAAACCTCTGTCAAAGGTCTAATTACTCAAAGTTATAAAGAGCTAAAACAATTGTACAAAAAATCAAGTCATTCTCCAGTTGATAAATGGTCAAGGGACATGGATAGGCAATTTTCAGTTAAAGAAATCAAACCTATTAATAAGCACATGAAAAAGTGTTCTAAATTTCTTATAATCAGAGAGATGCAAATCAAAACAACTCTGAGGTATCACCTCATACCTAGTAGATTGGCTAACATGACAGCAAAGGAAAGTAATGAGGGCTGGAGGGGATATGGCAAAGTTGGGATATTAATGTATTGCTGGTGCAGTTGTGAATTGTTCCAATCATTCTGGAGGGCAATTTGGAGCTATGCCCAAAGGGCGATAAAAGACTGACTGCCCTTTGATCCAGCCATAGCACTGCTGGGTTTGTACCGCAAAGGGATAATAAGGAAAAAGACTTGTACAAGAACATTCATAGCTGCACTCTTTGTGGTGGCAAAAAATTGGAAAATGAGGGGATACCCTTTGATTGGAGAATAGTTGAACAAATTGTGGTATCTGTTGGTGATGGAATACTATTGTGCTCAAAGGAATAAAAAAGTGGAGGAATTCCATGGAGACTGGAACAACCTCCAGGAATGGATGCAGAGTGAGAGGAGCAGAATCAGGAGAACATTGTACACAGAGACTGATATGCTGTGGTATAATCGAATGTAATGGACTTCTCCATTAGTGACAATGGAGTGAGAAAGAACACTATCCACATTCAGAGGAAAAACTGTGGGAGTAGAAACACAGAAGAAAAACAACTGCTTGATTACATGGGTCGAGGGCAATATGATTGGGGATATAGACTCTAAATAATCACCCTAGTGCCAACATGAACAACATGGAAATAGGTTCTGATCAAGGACACATGTGATACCCAGATGAATCGCACGTCAGCTAGGGGAGGGGTGGCGGGGGGTGGGGGAGGAAAAGAATATGATTCTCAATGAAATTGATGAAATAAAATAAAAAAATCATAAAAAAATAAAATATGATAGTGGGAATTTAGAATATTTTCCATTAGCATTTTTGACTTTGCTGTCATGTTAGCCAATCTGCTAGGTGTGAGGTGATACCTCAGAATTGTTTTAATTCGCATCTCTGATTATAAGGGATTTAGAACACTTTTTCATGTGCTTATTGATAGTTTTGATTTTTTTTTTTTGAAAATTCTCTATTCATGTCCTCAACCCAGTTATCAATTGGGGAATGGCTTGATTTTTTTTTTTACAATTGATTTAGCTCCTTTTTGAGTAATTTTGAGTAAATTTAAGTAATACATGTAAAATCCAGTAGAATTTGGTATTGGCTATGGGAAGGGGGTGAGGAGAAGGGAGGGAAAGAACATGAATCTTGTAATCATAGAAAAACATTCTAAATTAATTAATAAAATAAAATAAAATATTAAAAAATAAATTTGAGTAATTAGACTATTTATAGGATCCTAGCTGTGGAGCTAGAAGGACATCAGAGGCCATCTAGTTCAATCTCCTCATTCCACAGATAAGTAATCAGTCACTCAATGGTGTGATCCAACTTTCCCAAGGTCCCACCAGTAGCATGTGGAAGATGCAGAATTTGAACCTGGGTTTTCTGCTGACACAATATTTGGGATTCTTTTAATTCCTAAATACATACTACATGCCAGGCACTAATGAAGGAACCAGAGATTTGAAACATGGTGCTGGCCCTGTACCTGTAGTCTATTGGGAAAAACATGTGCACATAAAATAGGTATTTAAAAAGTCAACACAAGTTCATGCCAAGAGGGAGGCCCTAGAAGCTGACAGGAATTGTGAAAAGTTTATGGAGAGAGGCAGCTCAGTGGCTCAATGGATAAAGCACCGGACCTGGAGACAGGAGAATTTGAGTTCAAATGTGACCTCAGATCCTTCCTAGGTATTTGACCCTGGGCAAATCACTTCATACCAGCCACCTAGCCCTTACCTCTCTTCTGCCTTGGAACCAAAGCTTAGTATCTTTTCTAAGATGGAAAGTAAGGGGGCCTTTGTTTGTTTTTAAATCCTTTCCTTCTGTCTTAGAATCAATACTATGTATTGCTTCCATGACAGAAGAATGGTAAGGGGTAGGCAATGGCGGGGGGGTGGGGGTGGTAAGTGACTTACCCAGGGTCACACATCTAGGAAATATCTGAGGCCATGTTTGAACCTAGGACCTCTGGGTCTAACTCACAATCCACTGAGTCACCTAACTGGTCCCAAAGTAAGAGTTTAATTTTAAGTTGATGGAGAATTTAAATTGAAGGCTGAAGAGTATGCATTTTTCTCCCAAGGGCCATAGGGAACATCTGTAAGATTTTGAGTGAATACACTATGGCAAATACAGAGCATTGTTGCATCCAGAGCTAGAATAGATGAAAATAAAGGTCCAGTGGGAAAAAATGAGTCCCCCAAATCACAGAGCCAAGAATCAAACCGAACTTCCACGAATCCCCAGATGCCCTCATTTTTATATTAGGTGGGCTTACTTAGAAGGAGGAACCCTCTTCTCTCTTCCATTCCTAACTTTCTGCTCTCTCTCAAGTTAGAAAAGCTTGCTTGTCTTCAATCATCAGTTGTTACATATTTTCAAAAATAGTCTGAAGGTAGAAATAGACCATGCATGGGGCATTGGTTTATTGCCCCAGAGGAAAGGATTAGAGCCTATTTGTGGAGAATGGAAGTTGGCAGCTGGTTGGTATGTTTTCCTAACACACCCTGTTAGGGCCATAGCATCCCTCCAGTCCAGGAGATAGTAATATTTTTGGTTTCTTGGATCCTTCTGGCAATCCGGAGCAGCCAAGCTTCTGCCTTCAGAGTCCTCTTCTCAGAATTGACTGAAGGAACCGTTCAAATTTATTCCGAAATTAGTGAAAAATTAAGACAAAATCTTTTTTCCTATCCAAGGTCAAGGACTCCCTGAAATCTATCCTTGTTTCCCCACTGGTTTTTAAGAATTCTTACTCTAGTTCTGACAGGCAGATCTGGCAAGGAAGAAGTCTTGTTCCTTCGTCTAGTCCTTTCCAGGGCTACTGGTCCATGGCTTAGGCTCAGGTGAAAGTACATTGATCAGGTCTGGACAGAAAAGTTCCCTGCAGTAACAGTGCCTACCTGGCATATATCACAGGCACCCAATGAGTGGTTTGCTATTTGATATGGATTATGAGGACCCAGGAGCAAGGGATGGCGATTCCTGTGATATTTTGGCTTGGTACTTATGGCTGTCTATGCCAATTAGTGATCCAAGAGAGTTGGTGCACTCGGGTCAGCAGTAGAATCTAAAGAGCAGGAGGAGACACACTATTTCTTGCCAGATTGGGGGATTATGAAATCAAAATCCAGACGGTACTGACCTTCAGTAAATCACTGCTGTCTGTAGGTGTCTTTTCCTCCTGATGCTGTGTTGCCCACTCTGTCCTTCAGAAGCAGACAGATCCAAGCTGGCACCAGCATTTCTGCAGTCAGATCCAGTGTCTTTAGCCTAGGAAGCAGCTGGGTTTCAGCCACAGCAGACAGGTGTTTGTCCGCTACAGCCAGAGGAAGAAAGAGCTCAATTTTATCATAGTCCTGGGAAGCTGGCTGGACACATGGGCCAGGAGAGGGAGCCAAAGAGCAGAGAACATGGGTGGAAGGAAGGAGACAGGGTCCAGAGAGTGGCATCCCTCTTTTATCCCCCACCCCCATCCCACACGCAAGACACAGCAGAGCAATTCATTCATTCATAGGTCATAAATTGAAGTCCTTCATTGGATTTATAAAGATAAGTAGAGAGAAAAGTTTAATCTTTATTCTTTGAAATGAGAGATAGAAATAGATAAACAGACAGACAGACAGATAGATAGATAGATAGATAGATAGATAGATAGATAGATAGATAGATAGATAGATAGATGGATGGATAAATAGATAGATGAATGGATGGATGGATGGAGAGACAGATATATTCATGGATAAATGATAGACAGATATAGATAGATAGATAGATAGATAGATAGATAGATAGATAGATAGATAGATAGATAGATAGATAAATAGATAGATGAATGGATGGATGGAGAGACAGATATATGAATGGATAAATGATAGATAGATAAAGATAGATACATAGATACATAGATACATAGATGGATGGATGGATGGATAAATGATAGACAGATAAAGATAGATAGATAGATAGATAGATAGATAGATAGATAGATAGATAGATAGATAGATGGATAGATAAATAGATAAATAGATAGATGAATGGATGGATGGATGGAGAGACAGATATATGAATGGATAAATGATAGACAGATAAAGATAGATAGATAGATAGATAGATAGATAGATAGATAGATAGATAGATAGATAGATAGATAGATGAATGGATGGATGGATGGATGGATGGATGGATGGATGGATGGATGGATAGATAAATAGATAAATGTATAGATAGATGGATGGATGGATGGATGGATGGATGGATGGATGGATGGAGAGACAGATAGATATATGAATGGATAGATCATAGACAATTAGATAAAGATAGATAGATACCATTATGCTATGCATTAGGATACAAAAAACATGCTAGCAAAACAACCCCTGCAATCAAGGAGCTTATATTTTATGGGGAGACAATCTATCAAGGGGAGATATAAAATGCATAAAGGATAGAGTCATTGAGTGTGTGACACCTTGTCTGCTTCTTTCCTTGACAACCTTTGATTATTTTCTAAATTCCAACTCCCCCATTTACTAAAGAACAGTGGCTCTGGTGTCTGTGTTATTCCAGGTAAATTAAGTTAAAGCTTTCTCAACCTAGGAAGAGATTTCAAAAGTAAACAATGCTGGGTAATAAGTTCAAGAGCTAGAAGCTAGTCTGATCCCCTTATTTTACAGCTAAGAAGACTGAGACCTCATAGTGTGATTTGTCCAAGGTCATACAAGTCCTAAGTAGTAGAGGTGGAATTTAACCCAGGGCCTAAGACTCCAAATCCAATGCCTTTCCCTCTCTCTCTCTTGCTGCCTTTTCTAAGGCTATAGAAACCAACTAAGTGGGATTATCACAATT
The DNA here is from genome assembly GCF_027887165.1 of Monodelphis domestica. NCBI lineage: Eukaryota > Metazoa > Chordata > Mammalia > Didelphimorphia > Didelphidae > Monodelphis > Monodelphis domestica. The sequence continues at coordinate 21,983,417 of NC_077227.1, read as the reverse complement.
CATCTCAGCAAATGCCTATTAAACATTTATTATCATCACTTGATCCTAGTAGGAACATCACAAAATGATAGAGAAAAAGATATATATAATAATGAAAATATACATATATATATATATTATAAAGGGAAAAGTCAGTTCTGTCCTCAAGAAGCTTACATTCTACTGGAAGAATACAACTCGTGCACAGCTCAGTACTGAATGGTTTTGAATAAAGGGTAAAAGAGAAAGTTCAATCCAAGAGCCCTTGGAAAGTCTGGAAAGGGAAGGTTCTATTAACTGAACAGATTAGGGAAGACTATAGAAGGAAGAAGCATTTGTGCTGAAGCTTCTTATGAATTCTGCCAGGCATAAATGAAGAGGGAGGGCATTCCAGGTATGAGAGATGGCCTGAACAAAGACAAAGAGAATGGGAATGTAACGTTGGGTATGAGGAGCAGCTTCTGGAGTCCATTCGACAGAGTAATGTGAAAGTAGCTCGAAGGGTTAATGGGAGCCAGCTCATAAAGAAACTTAAATGCCAAAGTGAGAAGTTTGTATCTTTTTTCTCAAAGCTGTAAGGAGTGCGTAGGAGTTTTTGAGCAGAAGAGAGACCCAGTACCTTAGAAAAATGACATGGGCAGCCCCATGGTGAATTGGTCAGAGAAGGGAAGTGCCTGATGTCCAGAAGACCCATCAGGACACTAATGCATTAACCCTGGTAGGAGGTGATGAGAAACCAAATTAGGGGTGCAGTGACATTTGAATGGAAATAAAGGGACAGAGAGGCTAATAGTGTCATGAGATAGAATTGACATGATTTGATAATTGATCAAATATAAGAGTTGATTAAGGATTCTAATTAGCACAACTCAATTTACTGGGTTTTGGGGAAGCTGGGTGTAGCCTCAGATGGGATTGAGGAGATGTCATTTGCAAATGTTTGTACATCCTGTACTTTCAGGATAGGAGTGAGAATTTTAAGCACTATTTTTTTTTTCCCAGAGAAGGATCAGGAAGCTGCAAAGCTCTATCCAGTGTTCCCATATGCAAGTTTCTTTAAGGAGCTGATCATCCTGTACCACTATCCCAAAAGAAGTTTTTGGGAAAGATAAGAAATAAAGAGATGAGTCACAGCTAGGTTCCTGTGGGAGTTCAGTAATAACTAGCCTTTTTCTCTCTATTCCCCCACAAACAACGTGACTCTGAATTTAAACCTTTTGTGCTGGCCAAAAGAAAAAAAGCTTCTTTTCTCTAAGCTGGCGATGGTCCATTCTCTGTTTCAAAACATTTATGCACAGAAAATAATTGTCTTGACTTCTCAAAATGTGGGTAGGAAAGAAATAGCTACCTCTGTGGAGCAGATTCATTTATCTTATCATTGACCAAATATTGGCGGTTTCATTGATTAATGGTCGATTCATTTCAATAAGAATATGTTAATGATTCAACCAAGCCTTATTAAGTGCCTACTATGTGCAGAAAACTGTAAGGAGCCTTGGAAATACAAAAAGACAACAGTCCTTGCCCTCTAGGATTTTCTGTTCCACTAGGGAGGGTGGGATTAGGGGACAGGTCTCATTCACAGATAAGTCAACACAGAGCATTTACAGTGCATTAGAATTCTATTTGTGATGATAAACTATTCTATGTTTGTATTTCTTTCCTTAGTGTGATTACAATCAACAGATACCTGGTAGCCTCCTCATTCTAACAACTGAACGTGGACAAGTTATTAAAATGGAAATGAAGGTCCTTTTCCCTTTTGGCTGGGTAAGTAGAGATTGATCACAGTATCCGTTTACTTTCTGCCTTTTTCAAAAAATGTTCAATTTTGATAGCATTTGCCTAGAAAACCATCAAAGTAGCATTATTAATGGGCAAGTTCTTGTGCCGTTCAGTGTCTGTAATAGTATTATTCTTTGGGTTCTCTCCCCGGGACATCTATTTTTCTGACTAAGGGGATGTTTGCTCAATGGAATATTTTATAAGTCATCATCTGGGCCCTGCTTGGGGAACTTCAGTAATGGATTAACCCATTCCACTTTGGGAGAGCTTGCATTATTTGAAAGTTTCTTGCCCTTAAGATTTGCCTTTCTTCCCCTTATCCCCACTGTTGAAAGTTCCGCCATTTTGAAGGCCAAACAGAACAAGTTTGTAAAGACTTGATTTCATCATCTTGGATCAGTCTGTTTCATCAACTCTTTTTAATTCTCTTCTCTCTTCCACATGACACCCTTTAAATTCCTGAAAACAATGTAATGTCTCTCCAGATCTTTTCCATACATTCCCATTTCCTTCATGTGGTCATAACATGATATGAGATTCAGGGCCTTCAACATGCTCTTTGCTCTCTTCTCAATACTTTCTGGCTAATCCATGTCCTTCTAAAAATGAGACTGATTTTTTAAAACAAAACCTGGTGGTTTTTCTGGACCAACAATTCTGGTCTTTGATAATAATGCATATACTGGTCAGAAGGGTCATGAAAATTTAACTTTTGTCAGTGGATGCCTTCAAAGGATAATGTTTTGTTTAGGTTCAGGTCACAGATCTGTTACTTATTAATTGTGTGTCTTTGGGCCTCCGTTTCCTAACCTATAAAAGGACGAAGGTTGGACTAGAACAGTAACTCTCAAGCTTTATATTCTCAAGAAGTTTTTACATTCTTTAGGACTCTAAAATCTTTTGTTTGTGTGAATAACATTTATCCATATTTACTGCATTAGAAATTAAAATATTTTAGTGTTATTGTGAGAATAGTTTTGATATCACAGATCCCCTGAAAGGGCTGGAGAGTCCCTGAAAATCACTGGTCTAAATATTTATGATCCCCTCAAACTCTAAAGTTTTATGGATCTATTGAGTTCCTACAGTGGGCATTGAGCAATCATGCTTTCCTCAAAGGTTTATTGGAAATGGTACTAAAATGTTCTTTTTATTTGCAAATTCAGATTCATTTTTTCTTATTCACTTAAACATAGAGCAATATAATGAATAGGTTAAAATTAATGGTTGGATGATGACTATATGAAATTATGTGATTGTCAGTATTTATTATATCTTGAGTCAGAAACTTATTTACAAATATTTACAAATAGAGAGGAAACAATAAAGAAGAGAAATGTAAGGGGGATAGAAAAATTATCTATCCTATCAACCTAAATGTTTTGCTCCAGTTATGTTTAATCCAGGCAGGGATTAATTAGCTCTCAACCAAGAAGGCTGGTAGTGAGTAACTACATGGCCTCCTCCAAGATGGAAGCTAGTCTCTTCAGAAGCTAGGAAAGGGGTTAGCCTTTTACTCACCCAACAAAGTAATCCAAAAGTCAGAGTCCAAGTAGAAGTCAAGTTCCAAGCCTACGATCCAAGCTATAGTCTCCAGCAAAGCTCCCTCAAAGACTATCTAAGACTATATCCAGAAGACAATCTCTTCAGACTATCTTCTCAAAGACAATCTTCCCTGAAGGAGTTCAGGGCTTGCTTTTATGATGACTTCTTGTCCCTTCTCCTTTTCACAGGGGCCAGTCACAGTTTCCAAATTGTCTAGCACTGCCCAGGGGGGCAGTGTCTGTAGGATTGTCACCTTCTGAAGGTTATGTTTTCATCAAAAAGATTCACAGATTCCCACCTGATTGAATTTCTAAGGGTGTGAATTCTCTGAGTACCTTGCTAGCTTCTCACCTAGTACTAAGTAGAGTGTTTAATCTTTTGTTGATTCAGTTCAAAAGTAGACAAGGGGGAGTTAATCCTGTCTTCAGATAAGTGAGGTACTAAGTAGGGGTACTAAAGTTAGTGTTAACTCAGGATAGACAATAGAGTAAAGAATTCTCTTTCACAATCCCCCTATGATTCTTTGGGAGACTAGTCTCCCCAATGAATCATTTTACATAATCAGAAAGTACAATAAAAAATATGGGATTTAAATTAATTTCCAACATTCCAAGAATTATATTTTTATTAAGTTTATTAATAATCACTTGAAGCAGAAGGAATCAAAAGTAAATAGAAGGAAAAAAATATATAGTTATTTAACAAAATTAAGACCAAATGACTAAGTTCTCCTTGCTTTTTTTAAAAAGCCCGCTCCACCAAAGCCTTCACAGGAAGAAAAGAGAGGGAGAGGTGGGGCTACACCAAATTTGTATCCTCTCTACATCAGCATGTAACATGAGAAGAGTGGAGTGCTGGGAATTGTAGTTTTTAGGGTAATAGGTTCTAATTACACAATCATTTATAGGTATCCTTTCCACATTGCAACTTTCCCCATTGGGGTTTTGATATATTAGAGGGAAAATTATAAGACTGGTCATAAATTAATAATTTTGTTAAAAGTAGGAGGGAAAAATATGTAAAAATGGGAGAGAAATATATAAGTACTTTTCTTTCTGCTCGGTTTAACTTGCTATTCTGTGGCCAGATATTCACACAGATATATATCATTGGTCAACAATAGAAAATAAATGGAAATGGGGTGAGGGGAAGTTTTACAGAAATCACAAGCAACATACAACACAGAAAAAGTTTAGAAATTCAGAAATACATAAAATATATAATTGTATATTTCAATATATTTTATTGTATATATCAACAAGATTTTGCTGAGCACCAATAACCTTATCCCAGCACATTGCTAACCTGTCAGAGGTTGCAAATTAGTGGGTTATAAATTAATGGTATTTCCTCATATGTATGCGTAAACTAAAGGGGATATTCCAGTACCCATACCAAGGAAGAACAGTTTGCAGCCTTAATCAATTGAGCTCTTATTTGCACGTCTTTCTCCAAAGGCAATCACTCGCTCATTTTTTAGTTATTTATTTTTTTAACTAAGCATTCCTGTGTGATTTATGAGACAGCTGGAATTTCTCTTGAATTCCTTAACAAGGAGCCAAACTCACATACGTGTAGTTAATAGTAAATGAAACCCATTTACAGGCACATTAAAGGGGTCAGACCTCTCATAAAGACAGAAGGCACTCATTAAAAACATCCCTTCAATAATAAATAGATGAAATTTCTTAATGAAATGCACAGCCTAAAACACCATTTAAAAAGGGTTCAAATTACCTGACAGTTCTTTATGAGTTTTTAAAAATATTTTCCTATTTTCAATTTGACTTATTAGACCAAAACCTTCTATTTTAGATCTTCTTGTTGTTGTCCAGTTGAGAGTACTGGACTTGGAGGCTAACGTTTGAGTTTGAATCTGAACTGTGTGACAATGGGCACGTTACTGAACCTTCTCTAGACTCAGTTACCTCATCTATAAAAGGGAGGCTGGAAGTAGCTGCCTTTCAGAGTTGTGGGAAGAAAGCACTTCGTATGTCCAAGGAGCTAAAAAGGACTCGATAATCGGGACTCTTTCCTGTGATGGCCCAAAGACTTTCTGCTCTTTGGAACAAGGGAGACTGCTTAGGAGGGAATTGCTTTGTATTCTAAGGTGATTCTTGAGGACGGTTTTGGAAAACTTGGCTTGCTGGTCACAACTGACTGGAAGCCAAACCTTTAGAAGCCTTGCCCCAGTATCTTGTGAAGATGGCCAAAGGGCTATCTTCTTGGAAGGATTACACTTGGCCCATTTAGATTCAGAGGGTCGGACTAGAATCTTGGCAGGGAAATTGAAGAAAAGACTTTAGCTTCCCAACAAGTGGGACTGTCCCAAAATGGAATGGGCTGCCTAGGGATCCCCCACCCCATCCCAGCCTCTGCAGGGGGATGTGTTTTGTGGAGAGGGTCTTATTAGTTACAGCTTGAACGAGAGAGCGTTGTTCTGGAATTCTGATTCTGAACTGGAATCCTTGGGTTATAGTAATGGAAAGAACTGTATTTTCAGCATGAGGTTTCAAAGATGGAAGAAGGAAAAAGGAATAAGTATTCATTAAGCACCTACTATGTTGTACTAAATGCTTGCTTACAATTATTATCTCACTTTATCCTTAGAAAGCTCAGAGATAGGTGCTATAATTATTCCCATTTTACAGTTTAGGATACTAAGGGAGACAGCTAAATTATTTGCCTAGGGTCATACAGCTACTAAGTGTCTGAAACAATGTTTGAACTCAGTTTTTCCTGACTCCAGGCTCAATGTTGTACCCATTGCTCCTCCAAATGCCTTACATAGACCTCCCCTCCACTCAACAACAGGATTTATACATTACAAATGATAGAGACTTCTCCATCAATTTGCAAAATTGTCTCATCAAGCTTGACAAGAGGCTCTTTGAAAAGCTAGCACCAGGGACAGAGAGTTGGCCTTAAAGTCAGGGAAGACCCAAGTTCAAATCTTGCCTCCGAGCTAACCGTATGACCATGGCCAAGTCACTTAATTTTTGTCTGCCTCAGTTACCTCATTTGCAGATATCAATACTATTTAACTCCCAGGGTTACTGTGAGGAATAAGTGATATATATGTTACAGCACTTTGCTAACTTTAAGGCACTATAGTAGTGATGATGAACCTTTAGAGACTGAGTGCCCAAACTGCATCATCATGCTGCATGTGAGCCACCCTCTTACCCCAGACAGTGGAGGGAGGAAGTGCTCCCATTGGGCTGCTGGGCAGAGGGGTGGGTGACGTGAAAAATGGCCTCAGGCATAGTGAAGAGGAGGAGGAGAGCAGCTCCCTCTTGTACACGCGCCATAAGTTCACCAACACAGCACTATAGAAATGCTATCATTATTAGCAGAGCTGAATGCAAGATGGCACAGTGGATAGAGCTCTGTGCCTGGAGTTAGAATCCTCTTCCTGAGTTCAAATCTGGACTCAGACACTTACTAACTATAAAACCCTGGTCAAATCATTTAACTTTGTATGTCTTAGTTTCTTCAACCATAAAATGATCTGGAAAAGGAAATTCTAAACAACTTCCATATCTTTGTCAAGAAAATCCCAAATGGAGTCAGAAAGAGTCAGACACAACTGAAAAATGATTCAACAATAATAAAAGATGCTGAACTACTTTTTTGGGACATGCATCTCTCTGAGCAAAAAAAGTATACATCTCCAACATATAAATATTTTTCTTATTTATGAAATATATATACATATGTTACTATGCTAGTAATTATATACATTATTAAACTTAAATAGAAATATAAATTCAAAGGATGAGATAGATTATATGGTATTTGGGAAATATTTTATCTGTTGGCACAGAAAGCCTTTGTGCTCTCCCTAAAATAGCATAATTAATAATGATATTCTTAGTGAGAGCAAAGTGATTGAATATGCCTCATTATTTTTTAAATCTGATTTGACAGTGTGATACAGTGATTCAGAGATCTATTTCTAAGTTCATTTTATTTCAAAACTTGGATTTAATGCTTCTTGTACATGAAAGAGATAATCTCACAAAGAAACACGCATCCAAATGGAAGAAATGCATCAATGGCTGAGCTCCCAAGTCATTACCTCCATTTTTTATTCCCATTCACCAATGACACAAAGTTTTTGTTGAAATTCAACTAATCAATTTCCATCTTCCTCAGGGCCTGTCAAAGGGTTTTGCAAACAATCGGAAGATATTATATTGTGAGAGTTTGAACAAATGGTTTCACAACTCACTGGATCTCTTCATTTGGGAGACTTGTAAGGAAATTAGAGATCACTCACTCTCCATCTGTGGAGGAGAAGAGGGTACCAAAAGCTATAAGAATTTGATTTGGCCAAAATCTTTGTACCTGAATTCAGAATTCGATAACGTTCTACTCTTATGATGGTAGCTAAGTGGTACAGTATCTAGAGTGTAGATCTGGAGACAGGAAGGCTTAAGTTCAAATCCATCCTCAGACACTTACTGGCTGTGTGACCCTGGGCCAGTGAATTCATCCTGTTTACCTCAGTTACTTCATCTGCAAAATGAGCTGGAGAAAGAAATGGCCAACCACCCTCGGATCTTTGCCAAGAAAACCCCAAATGAGTTCCTGAAGAAACATGGCTCTAATAACTGAACAATAATTATAACAATAACATCTTAAAGGGGGAATCCAATGCAAAAATTAAGAACCTACAAGGGGCTCGCATAGCTCCGGGTTAAACTCTGGGTATTCCTAGCAAGGAAGAGGAAGCTAGCTAGCTCTTGCTGTAATCTCCAAACTCCTACAGTTTGCAAGGAAGGAAACTGGCTCCTCATGATTCATTTAAATAGTAATCTATGTAACAAGAAGCAGTGGACTTCCTAGCAGGAAGCCCCATTTTCTTTGCAACCAGGACCACCCTAAGGAGCCATCTCCTTTCATTTCGTCTGAGCCAGTGTGAAGCATTTGTATTACCATTGGTATAAATTTTTAATGCAGAATAAAATATTAGTATTTAGAGTCATTGATTCTTAAGCTAATATTCCCCCACAATGATGCACTAATTGGGCAGAATTAAATCAAACTGACAGGCTCTTTTCAGGGTTTTTGAATCTAGCACTTGTAACTTCTTTCATTAGCTTCTGGGATTTTGATTAAGATGGAATGAATCTATTAAATAAGAGACCGCAGCAAAATAAGAGCCCCAAGCAGGAGGGCTCCCCAGAGTGAGTAGACAAGAGGACGGAAGATTAAAGGGAGAAAAAGGAAAACGCCCATGTCCATTATAATGTTTTCTATAAATTAATTCAACTAAATAAATATTTAAGTGCCTTAAGCACTGTGTTAGGTGCTAGGAATAGAGGCAAAAGCAAAGGGGTCACTGCCCTTGGGGAACTTCTATTCTACTTGAGGGAAACATATATAGAGATAAATCAGGATGAAATAGATGGGTGAGGGGCAAGAAATAGTGACTAGAGAAGCATTTTCAAGACAGGAGAGACCTGTGTTCGAGCCCTGCTTTTAATATTGTCAAGATACTGAACTTGCCATATATATACGATTTGGATCTGCTTTTCTCACACTTCCACCCCATTGCTCTGAGTTCTGGACCTTGGGGAACAGGAGCAGAATCGTCTCATTTTAATCCTTCTACACAATGACCCTTCAAGTACTTGAAGACAGAAATGTTAACTTCCAATTAAGTTTTGTTTTGTCTTGTTTTGTTTTCTAGGCTAGATACTCCTAGTTCTTCCCACTATTTCCCATATGGCATCATCTCAGGTCCTTCACCAGCTTGGTAGCCTCCTTTGGATGTTCTCCAAATCACCCCAAATCTCTCTTCTAATAACCTCATTGCTCATTCCAGGCAAAACAAACAAACAAACAAACAAAAATAGTCTATGAGGCCAGATTTACACTCAAATCTTTCTGACTCCAGGCCAGGCGATCTGTGCCACCCAGTGGCCTCAAACACTGGAAACAAACACAGATCTTTTTTGTTTTTTTGTTTTTTGATTTTTTTACTTGCAAGACATTTATTTTTTTAACTTTATTTAATTAGGTGATTTAGAATATTTTTCCATGGTTACACGATTCATGCTCTTTCCCTCCCCTTCCCCCACCCCCTTTCTGTATATGATGCACAATTCCACTGGGTTTAACATGTGTCATTGATCAAGACCCATTTCCATATTATTAATATCTGCACTTTAGAGTCTCCTTTCCTAGTCAGAGTCCCATTGGCCCATGTGATCAAGCAGTTGTTTTTATTCTGAAACACAGATCTTAATCTTAGAATCAATACTGTGTATTGATTCTAAGGCAGAGGACTGGTTAGGGCTAGGAAATGGGGGTTAAGTGACTTGTCAAGGGCCACACAATTGGGAAGGGTCTGAGGTCAAATTTGAACCCAGGACCTCCCATCTCTAGGCCTGGCTCTCCATCCACTGAGCTACCCATCTGCCCTCTTGAGAGATCATTCTTAAGGCTTCTGTGTGCTCTCATTCTTGTGGAATGTTGGACTGTTGGAATTATGTTGAAATTATGGACTGTTTCTGTGACCTCTGGAGTTCCAGGCAGGGTAGGTGGTTGGTGGCATATCAGCTTCCTGCCTAAACAATGTTGATGTTGACAGTCCCTTTTTAGCTGTTCTTTTACTGAATGGCATAATTCGATGATGGGGACTTCCTGGTCATGAGCCTCAGAAAAGGAAGGCTCGAGGCTTTCAGACTCATCCATCTTCCACAGAAGGAACTGGCAGATGGGCCCCACTGAGTGATATACTGTCTTCTGTTATGTACAAGAGCCAATCTAGCAATCTAGCAAATCTATAGCCAAATGGTGAATGTGGTCTTCAACCAGATGGTTTCACAACTCTCCAGGGAACCATGCCAGGCAACTGATGACTTTGACTTGGCAGTCCATCACAGGGATATTTCGCCTGTGATCAGGAGTCCAAATATTCTTCTCTGTGCTCTGTGGAGAAAACTCATGATGTGACCCTACTCAGCAATGATTGTTCCAATCCACCATGGAGTCGTGTCCTGGGGACGAATAGAGCATGGCCTTAAGAACATGGGTGTGTTGGTCATGACTGAGATGGAAGATCAGCAAGAGTTCCCAAGGTGCATTGTGGGTGATCATATCTAGCACTGTGCCAGCTCAAGGAGCTTCAGAGTTTGCTCACAAAGATCTCTGTTTGTTTCTAGTGTTTGAGGCAGCTAGGTTGCCCAGTGGATAGAGCTCCTGATCTGCAATCTGGCCTCAGATCCTATGTGACCCTAGACAAGTCACTTTACCCTGTTTGTCTTCATTTCCTCATCTCTAAAATGAGTGGAAGGAAATGCAAACCTCTCTAGTATCTTTGCTAAGAAAACTCCAAACAGGGTCATGAAGAGTCAGACATGACTGAAACAACTCAACAAAATTGTCTTAGAACTTTTCCCCCCAAATATGCTTCCTACTTGCTAGTGTTTCACAATAGTATATGATATAGAGGATCCTGAGCTGAAACATATCGACCTGAAGGAGACCTTAGACATTGTCTAGTCCAACCCCCTCCTTTTACATATGAGGAAACTGAGGCGTTGAGTGATGAAGTGATTTGTCCCAAGCTACTCCAGTGATTGAAAGAAGAGGCAGGAGTGGAGTCTAGCTCATCTGACTGCAAATCAAGCTTTCTTTCTGGTATACCATGGCTGTCCATGGATCACATAACCAGATATATGAAGACAATAATGGCATTTCTATTCCTTGTGCTTATTTTTTAAAAGCTTGTTCCATCTTATGAGTTCTTTTAATGACTTCCAAGCTTTCTCATGAATCAAAACCATCATTTCATGCTATTTTGTTCTCCTAACAATGATTCCAGGCAACGTCATAGAAAACTATGATCCCTAAAGAATAGGGATTGAGGATTACCCCAAGGGCAATGGAGAGGGGAATGGTGAGCATGAGTGGAAGTGAAAGTGACATGTAGTATAAAATCAGTGGAGAATTTATTGGTGAATCTGCATTGGGGAGATGGGAATTTGTATCATTAGACAGTGTTCCCCGCCTCTTCATATGATGATCTTATGGAATACTCGATGTTACCTGAACAACCAAATGAGCTATTTCTGAGAGCAGTGATTCCCAGCAAAATGTTGAGGACTTGCTTTGAACCTCTTCTTTGCCACAGCTGACTCTTACTCTTTTTATGTTTTGAAAGAACTTTATCATCTAAAGCTCCTAAAGGCCTTTCCATTTGATTCAATGAGCATTTGGGTTTTTTTCCATTTGTTTTTGTTTTTTTAATAATTTTTTAAACCCTTATGTCCCACTTTAGAATCAACTGTGCATTATTTCCAAGGCTGAAGAGTTGGTAAGGGCTAAGAAATGGGGGTTAAGTGACTTGTCCAGGGTCACACAGCTGGGAAGTGTCTGAGGCCAGATTTGAACCCAGGACCTCCCATCTCTAGGCCTGGCTCTCTACTCACTGAGTTACCCAGCTGCCCTCTCAACAAGCATTTGTTAAAGTGTCCATTATATGCCAGGAACTATTTCAGGTAGTAGAAGTTAAGTGTTAGTAGTTTGAATGGTGGGCTCCATCTAACCAGTCATAGTCTTCAAGAGCAGTCTTGTCAAATACTATGTGCCAGGGGAATCAGGATAGCACAGTGGATAGAGTGCCAGGCCTAAAGTAGAGATGACCTGGGTTCAAATGTGACCGTTGACACTTCCAAGCTGGGTGACCCTGGGCAAGTCATTTGACCCCCATTGCCTAGCCCTTACTGCTCTTCTGACTTAGAACCAATATACAGTATTGATCCTAAGTTGGCAGGTAAGGGTTAAAAAATGAATAGGAATACATGTTTTAAATTCTAATTGGCTTATGCAATTCATATTTAACATAAAGTAGTAATTATATGTCTCTCAAAGAAAGATAAGGTTTAAGCCTTATCTTGGCAATCTCTTATTTTTTCCCCTGGAATTGCAGACTAAGTCTGTGGAGAGATGATATAAGGTTTCTTGGAGGAAATATGAGATAGGACCAGAAGAGACATAAGAAAGGCAACTCGGAGGCCCTAGAGAGGGTTCTGACAATAAAAAGATCAGAGCAAATCATTAAATATAAAGAACTGGGGGAATTATTTAGCTGGAAGAAAATAAGAATATGGGTAAGCTGATTTGTTTTCAGCAGGGTTTTCTGAAGGCTTAGGAATTCAGAATGTATTGGGGCCTCGGTTTCCTCATCTGTAAAATGGATTTAGCAGAAATGAACCTTGAGGTCTTCCCTCACTAACACTTATGATGTCAGTCATAATCAGTAGTTCATTATCTCCATTGACTAGAGGACAACAGAAACTGGTCCAGATCATCCCCAATTTAGGAGACATTTAGTTAGAGATTAAGAAGAATTCTTGAAAGACTCATTCCAGTGTTTGAAAATAGAAAAGATTCTGAGGCTTTGAGTTGCACATCTACCTACAAGGTTTTCAGCCCAGCTGCCACAATTGGGGACGAGAGATGCATGGAAACAGTAGGACATAGCCAGTGTCTGCTTCCTTCTACAGTTTCATAAGGTTCTGAGCCCATCTGTGGTCATACGATCTTATGTCCCAAAAGACAGAAACCACTCAGTAAGCACACCCCATGCTAATACCTAACATAAAAGTGTAAATCGTTTAACCTCAGGTTTACAAGCTACTATAGGACTTTTGCCCCATCTAAATATTTTTTTAGAGCTAGTTCAAAGTTGTTATAGGTCTCTTGAGTGATTGAATACTTGGAAATAGATCTGGGCATTAATTAACAAGCAGCCGCATGCAAGTTACCAACATACTTTCCATGGTGCTGAAATCTTATTCTGGATAATGACCCTTAGGAGAGCCATAAGATAGTTTAAGAAGATTTTTCAGTGTTAAATCACCTTTGAAGCTCTACCCTTACAGCTCATCATGGGGATGGATGTGAAGTGAGACGAGCCCAGTGGCGCAGAAGCTTTGGCAGGTGCCACCAGGCTGGGAACACTTTCATTCTGGGCCTAGAGATGGGATGTGTGCCAGGTGTCTGAGACCTCAGGTGGCTACGGGCAGAGACTTTCTAGCAGAGTGTTGTTTACTTGATGATGAAGTATTTTGGCCAAAGAAATTCTTGAGGCAAGACAATCTAGCATAGTGATTGGAGAGCTGCTTTCAAAGTCAGCAAGCCCTGGATTCCAACCTAGTATCTGGCATATCATGGCTTTGGGATCCTGGGCAAGTCACTTCCTTTTATTTATTTTTTTTTATTTTATTTTGTTTTCTCTTCAGTGATGTCTTCTTTTCCCCAGTTACATGTAAAAACAGTTTTGGGCACTCACTTTCTCAAATATTGAGTTCCAAATTCTCCCCCTCCCTCCCTGTCCTCCTTCCTGAGATGGTAAGAAATTTGATACTGGTTATGCATGAAGTCACCCAACTTCTAAATCTGTGTGAGTATTCTATTCTCTTTTAATATATTCAGATGTAAGTGAGGTTCAAGTGACGCCCAGGTCTACTCCTTCCTCTTTGTTGTGTAATTGTGTGCCCAGACCATGTGAGATGATGGGCAGAAAGGCAACAAGCATTTATTAAGTGCTCACTTTGTGCCAAGCATTGTGCTAAACACTGGAGTCACAAATATAAGCAAAAAGAAAGAATCTCTACTCTCAAAGAGCTTACATTCTAATGGGAGGAAACAGTACAGCAAAAAACTGGTCCAGGGAAAGGCAGCTGCTGCTGCCTGGGCCTTGGTAGGCTACTCTGTGGGAGAAGTTATAGCCAAGTTGACCCAGGAAATTTGCTCAGCTGCTTGGCTCTTTTCTCTCAGCAATGGCCTCTCTGCTTGATGGAATAATCCATTGGTCTCCTGGGTGAGACCTTTAATGGGCTGGAAGGTACTATGATCGCTTTTTCGGTTAAGGAAGTGACTGCTTAGGATCAGCAGAAACTTCTTCCCTTTGACTTCCTCCCAGCCTTGCTGCTGATGTTCTTTGTCACCTCTACCGAGAAGACTATTCATCTTTGCCTTAAAGCCCTTCCCCATCATAAACTACTCCATGTTGCCTTAGGATGATTAATTCAGTTGAGGCAGTTTGGAACAAGGATGTGAATACAGACCAATTTCTTGAATGCCTGTCATTGCCTCATTGGCCTCTTTCTGTGCAATTCCAGTGTTCATACCTCCCAGTTTCTAGGGTGACAAATATCCATTTTCCATCTGAGGATTTTCTTCTTTATCTTTCAATGTCTCTATCTTTTAGCCTGTGTAGACTAGTTTGCTTTTGTTGACGTGTCATGGAAACATCTCACCCTACTTTAATTGGTTGCAAGAATGCATATTTTGCCTTCTGAAATATTGAATTCCAAGATGATCTCTTCTCCTTAATAGTGAAGGAAAACTATGACAAATCTGGACAGCATGCCAAAAAGCAGAGCCATCACCTTGCCGACAAAGGTTCAATAGTCATTTATCACAACCGTTTTTTATTTTAATTTATCATTCTTGTCCCTAGAATATGGTTTTGGAACCTCAATCTATATTGAAAGGCTCCAAAACAATATTCTAGGGACATGAATGATACAGCACGAGCTCCAGTTCAACTAGAGGGATTTTATCCTGGGTATTATTGGTTGGGTGTTAACTAGAAAAATGACCTATTGGCTTCTCATTAGATTTTCTAGTCACTACTCACTGGTGCTTTTTGGTGATCATTGCTGGAGTAGTTGTGAAAGAGCTGGGTATTGCTTCCTCTTACTTTCCCATCTTTCCCTGAAGTTTCAGGTCACAACTTCTCAGTGCCCCAAGGAACTCTCCAAGATAGAGCAAGTTGCTAATGCGTGTTGATGGAAATGGTTTCCATTCTGAGAATTCTCCACATTGCTGAAATCCACATCCACTTCCCAGGATTCTTATAAGGATCAAATAAGATAATCATAAAATGCTAGCTAGCATGTTATCAAATCCAGGAGACAGCACCTTCAAAGCTGTCACAGGACAGTTTAAGGTAAAAGGAGAGCACTTGTGGTTTTGATTGATAGAGGGAGAAACTCCTCCAATGATCAATGATGCACTTTAGTGCAATAGAAAATATTTCAAATTTGAAGTCAGAAAATCCTGGTTCTTCCATGGATCATCTGTGAGACCTTGGATAAGTCCCATCACATCTTTGCATCTCAATTTCTTTATCTTTAAAATGAGAACATTGAACAAGATGACTTCTGCAGCCTCTTCCTGCTCTGTATCTCTTCCTATGAAATCCCAGATGTTCAGATGCTGAGAGTATAGAGCAAAGCAAAGAAAACTCCTCCTTGAGTTACTTTAACATGTGTTGTATGATATATTTCATTAGGGTCAAACTTAAATAGAAAAACAGTGTTTCTAACCTATGCCTGTCTGCAGAGTGACCTTATTTATGTCCTAGGCAACTCAATAAGCATGATTACAGACTCCTAAAGAAAATGGAGTTTCCACACAAAATTTGAGGGCAAAAGAATGAAAAAGACTTGCCTAAAGTTTTTCTGCCAAGGAAGCTATCTCATAAATGGAATTTGTGAAAAGCAGCTATTACCTAGTCATGGGTTCAAATCCTGCCTCAAACACTTATTAGTTGTTTCTCCTAGGACAAGTCTTTTCATTTCAATAAGCCTCAGTTTCCTCATCTTTAAAATAGGGACAATAATGGCACCTACTTCCTAGAGTTGTTGTGGGGGTCAAATGAAATACATTATATAAATTTCATCACCAACCTTACAGAACCATAAATATTTTTAATGTAAATATGTTTAAAGAACCATGAATGGCTGTCACCTTCAAAAATTTAAGGATGAAGAGGCCCAGAGGGGCTCCCATTATACCAAACTCTTCACATAAAAAAATAACCAAAAATCAAGAAGAGAGAAACTTGGGGATCAATGAATTCCAGAACAAAGTAGTCAATCCACAAGCACTTATTAAGGGCATACTGTATACCTGGCATTGTGCTGATTGCTGCTGGCATGGAGAACAGAATGGACCAATTTCTGCCCTCGGGGAGCTTACCTTCAGTCTGAGAGACATCATGTTTTTACAAACTAAATTAAAGAGAAATTGGAAACAGGTAGGACATTAGCAGTCGCAGGGAGGGGGAATCGGAATCCTTACTCTATAAGCAACAAGTATTAGCTCCTACTATTTCAATGTTGAGAAATAAGCCCAGCTGAACTTTTTGTGTCCCAACGGGGCATTATAGAGCGCAGGAGAACCTCATCTCAGGTGAACTAAACGCTCAAATTCAGACATACCCGAATGACCGTCGAAAACAGTACAGGCAGAAAAATATGTAAAGTAAAAAGCTGTAATTATGTGTCAAATCCACAACATTTTCCCAAGCTATGTAAAGTCTCACAGCAGTTTGTCCAATCACACTCGTTTTCATACTAAGAGACATTCATGTGAGTCATTACATTGCTTTGTGCCAAACATTGGCTCCAACATGAGCCCTTGTCCAGAGTTCTCACTTGTAACAAGTTATATCCTTGTCAGAGCAATGCTTCACTTTGTTTCATTAATGCTATTTAGTTATTAATAATGGCCCCATGGGACCTGGAGACAAGAGGTTCTGGGTTCAAATGAGGCCTCAGACACTTCTTAGCTGTATGACCCTGGGCAAGTCCCTTAACTCCAGTTACCCAGCCTTTACCACTCTTCTGCCTTAGAACCGATAGTATCCATTCTAAAATAGAGGAAGGAAGGAAGGAAGGAAGGAAGGAAGGAAGGAAGGAAGGAAGGAAGGAAGGAAGGAAGGAAGGAAGGAAGGAAGGAAGGAAGGAAAGAAGGAAGGAAGGAAGGAAGGAAGGAAGGAAGGAAGAGAGAAAGGGAGGAGGGAGGGAAGGAAGGAAGAAGGGAGGGAGGGAGGGGAGGAAGGAAGGAAGAAGGGAGGGAGGAAGGAAAGAAAGAAAGAAAGAAAGAAAGAAAGAAAGAAAGAAAGAAAGAAAAGAAAGAAAGAAAGAAAGAAAGAAAGAAAGAAAGAAAGAAAGAAAGAAAGAAAGAAAGAAAGAAAGAAAGAAAGAAAGAAGAAGGAAGGAAGGAAGGAAGGAAGGAAGGAAGGAAGGAAGGAAGGAAGGAAGGAAGGAAGGAAGGAAGGAAGGAAGAAAGAAAGAAAGAAAGAAAGAAAGAAAGAAAGAAAGAAAGAAAGAAAGAAAGAAAGAAAGAAAGAAAGAAAGAAAGAAAGAAAGAAAGAAAAATAATGATGCTAGTGGCTCTGATAAGCTAAGAAAAGTCATAAAGTATCTAGGTGTGTTTGTAAGAGAAATGCTTATTAAATAATGGAAGTTGCACACACAAAGGATCTTGGAATATATTGGTCATGTAAAATAAGATCCTACTCTATAATAAAGAAGAAATCTTTGGCTACGGATTCTCTGGAGAAACCTTGCTTCCTTTCTTGACTTTGTTGCTGATTCCCGGTGTGACCTTGATTCTTCCAGTTCTTCCTATCTAGGCCCGTGTTCCTTCTCTGTAAAATAAAGGGCTTAGAGTATGAAATGACTGTGGTTCATTCTTATTCTCAATCTGAGGGACATGACCTCAGTCTGTGGCTCCGCAGTGACCCCAAGCTGGCATGGGGTGGATACTGCTGGGAACAGTATATTCTCCTGCCAAGGCTATGCCAGGACACCCAACTCTAAAGGAAGCATCATGTTCAAATAATAAAGCTGCAAGGTGGGTCAGAGGGGCAGAGAGAGGAGGAGAAGCCAGAAAGCCCAACAAATTACCGTGACACTTAAGACTTTTCTTTCATGTCAGACTATCAGCACTGTTACAGAGAGGGAATGAAAAAACCCTCCTTCAACAGGAGACTTTATTAGATGTCATTCAGAATCTTTGTAGAAGGTGATATTTTTTAATCCCAGATTTATTTAATTCATTCTTCTCTTGGTGTTTTGAAGATCTCTTTCTGGGTGATTTTTTTAATACATTTGCCAAACTATTTTCTTCATGAATAGCTCAATGGTAGATATTCAGTTAAAAAAATACATTGTGATTTCTATTTTTAGTTCCCATTTGGGTTTATAAAAAATTTCAGATTCTTTTTGAGTATAAGCAACATAATATAAAAGTCTGTTATTAGAAGAAAAAAAGGTGAGTTTGATCTACAATTGAAAGAACTGGGTTCAAGTTCAGACTCAGTTTCCTTGATCAAGTCACTTTATCTCTGAACTTCAGATTCAGAATGGAAAGCCTTTCACTTGGAAAAAGAGGAGAAATTGTTCTGCTTGGCCCCAGTGAGAGGAACAAGTAGCAATGTGTAGAATTTAAGAGGGAGACAAAAAAGCAAATTGAGGTTTGATGTAAGAGAAAACCTCTCACACATTTAAACTATTCCAATGTGCTTGCTTGGGAGTAATGAAATCCCTCCCTGCTAGAGACCTCAAGCAGAGGGAGAATGAGCATCTCCAGCTTCCACTCTTTGTCCACAGTTTGGTTTGTCCTCCCTGGGGGAAAGGAGGAGATTTCTAGACCATACCCTTTCTTGTTACTCCCAGCTCTGGGTTCAGGCTCTCCTAACCTCTCACCCAGGTTATGGCAGCAGCCTCTTGCCTGGTCTCCTGCCCAAGTCTCTCACCTTCCAGTACTTCCTATGTCTGGCTGCTGAAACTACTTGTCTTAAGCCCAGATCTGACCCATCACATCCCTGAACAAACTCCAGTGATTTCTTTCTTACTGCCTCTAGTACAAAATATAAACTCTTTTTTTTTAAGCTTTTAAAGCCTTCCATAACCTGCTTTAGTTTACCTTTCCAGCCTCGATGGGCATTACTTTCCCTCCTGCACTCTGTAATCCAGCCAAGCTGATTTTTATTTTTTCTTCCTCCCACATCTCCCATCTCCATGTCTTTGTACTGGCCATCCCCCATGACTGGAATGTTCTCCCTCCTCACTTCCATCTCACAGGATCTCTTTCTTCCATCAAGACAGCTGAAATATCATCTTGGAACAGGAAACTTGTTCTGATTCTCCCCCCACTGCTAATGTCCTCCTTAACTTCCTTCCATTTGCTGGGACTCTTTATAATTATCTTGTATATAATCCATGTAAACATCTATGCCTACAATGTCAACATACGTTTACATCCTCAGTCTCTGACTCATTTTTTCTCTTAGTCCCTGTGTCTGTATCTCTCTCTCTTCCTTCTTACCTCCCTTCCTCTTCTCTGTTTCTGGCTTTCATTCTCTACCTCTGTCTCTGTGGGTATCTCTCTCCTCATCACCCCATTAGAGCTCCTTGAACGTAGGGGTTGTTTCATCCTTTGTTTTTGTGTCGCCAGTTGCAAAAGAGACTCATAACAAATGCTTATCGAGTGCCAGTTGGTTCTTAGTCAGCAATGGGTAGTCTTAGGTGGTCAGTAAAGTCCTTTTTGACTCAAAGATTCTGTGGCCTGTGACCAAATCAAGGATCCTCTGGCATTAGAATCTGATCTGAGGGTTGACTCCTGGTTATGTGAAAATAGGCAAGTTCCTTAGTTTCCACATCTGTCATGGGATCATGTGATCACAAATTTAGACCTGGAAAGGACCTTAGAGAAAATCGAGTCCACCCCCCTTCATTTCACAGATGAGGAGAATGAGGCCAGCCAGGATTAGTGACCTCTGCCTGAGCTAACACAGCTAGCAAGTATCAAAGGGGACCGAGTCAGACTTGGGAAGCTTAATGATACCCACACAAGTTATGTTGCTAGCTTGCAAATGAGATATTGTGTCTACACTGGCTCTATGGGAGTAAGAAGGATGAAATACAAAATGCTTTTTCTGGCATTCAAAGCCCTTCATAACCCAGCCCCCTCCTACCTTTCCAGTCTTCTTACTCCTTACTCCTTTTGATTCGGTAATACTGACTTTCTGGCTGTTCCAGGAATAAGACTACTCTCCATCTCTTGACTCTAGGCATCTTCATTGACTTTTCCTCATCCCTGGAACACTCTACTTCCTCTGTTCTGACTATGGACCTCCCTGGCTTCCTTTAAGTCCCAACTGAAATCTTACCTTGTACAAGAAACCTTCCCCAAGCCCTCTTCCTTCTATTCATTATTTCCTATTTATCCTGCAAAGAGCTTGTTTTCCATATTTGTTTACTTGTCATCTCCCTCATTCAACTAGGATGCTACCTTCCTTGAGGGCTGGTATTGTCTTTTGCCTCTTTTTGCATCCCCAGAGCTTAGCACAGTGCCTGGCTTATAGTAAACACTTAACAAATGTTGGTTGATTGATTGATGACTTTTATTATGGTAACCCTTCAAGCACTGACAGTCAGCTTTAGCATCTCATCTGAGGCTTCTCTTTTCCAGGTTGACCATCCCAATCCATCTGACCTTCCCAGTTCAGTGCATTTCAATTAAACAAACACCTACCATGTGCATGGCATTTCCTTCATGAACATGAGATTCCTCACTACCTTGATGGATGATGTCCTGGTGGACCTTGTCCAACTTTCCAAGGCTTCTTCCTCAAATATAACGGACCTGGAAGAAGGGACCAGAGTCAAGAAGTTCTACTTCCTTAATTCTGGATGCTAGGTCTCTCTTCCTGTGTATCCCCAACTTTTCCCTTTCCTGGAGGCCAAATCACAGGGGCACCCTTACCAAACCAGGATGGCCTCCAAGACTGCCTCGCTTCCTGCTTTCCTAGAGCAGGCTCTGTGTACTTTGTAGTTCTGACTAGTCTTAATACAAAAAGCATTTTCATTAAATTTCTATTAGAGCTACAAATCCAGTTGATATTTTTTATGCTCAACGAAGCATTTTCATTTAAGCAGAGACCATTTCTGGATTCTGGAAAGGGTAAAACCTACCCCACACTCAGCATGTTCCGTCATCTGGCTTTGACAGTCTCCAGGCCAATATTTAGACTTTACCAGGAAGATCTGCACGGGAAATTAGGGCTCTGGGTATCTTCCACTGTCGGTTTCGTTTTTACAGCTCCGTTTCCCTGTGTAAATGAAGTGATTTAATGTTTCTAAACAAAGGCTTCTGATTCATTAGAGATACACGTAAAAGAAAGGGAACTTAATGTAGTTAATTTTTTAAAGGAAGAATTCTAGAAGCTCAAAGGCTTGGCCTTTTGACCCAGGACAAGTCATTGTACTGCCCCAGGTTTGGCTTCACTCTGAGTCATGGGATTTGAGTCACTCAATGATGTCAAAGAAGTACCTGCTTTGTCAGTGCTTGAAAAGATAGTGAGTCTTTAGAAAATAGCTAAAGACCTTTCCTTAAACCTTAAAAAGTTGTAGAAGGAGACACGAATGTTTAACAGCCCTCCCTAGGCAGGGTTCGCTTTTAGGACAAGTGCCAGGCCCTGGGTAAAAGTCATGAAGTGACTGGCAGTTGAGCTGGGGGAAGAGAAGAAGGCATAGACCCAGGATATTGGCATGGATGCAGACGAAGCCACAATGTGGGGCCAGGAAGGATATGAACCTGGCCCTTCCTCTAGAGACTTTCTATTTTACCTAATTATTCTGGCTAACTAGGTCCTGAGAAGCAATAGGCAGGATGGATCGAGAGCTCAGAAAGACCGAGTTCAATGCTACCTACTAGCTCTATACCTGAACAAATCACTTAATCTCCCTCTGTCCCTGGCAATGCTCAAAGACATTGCAGAGAAAATGCCAACCTGTCCTGATGAAATAGCTCACCAGAGCTCCTACACTGACAAAGTCAAGACCCCAAAGTAGGTGTTGCACTCTATTTCTGTTCTCTCCAAATCTCTAAAGCAGGCACCCTGGGGCAAAGTTCGGATCACCCTGTCCTAGTTGTGGTTCTGTTTCTTCCTTTGAAGCACCTGGAAATTGCGTTGGAGTGGGAGAAGCCAACAAAGAAGAACTTCGAGGAATTCTTTTCCTCTTGCTTCATGGAAGGCTGCTTGTCGTTAAGATTCCTTACCATCCTGGTGAATTTTCTCATTAAAAGAGTATTTTACTTTCTTGTCCCATGGTGTGTGTTTGTGTGTGAGAAATGTGTATGTGACCCAACTAATAAACAGCCAACACAAATCCTTGCTGAATCGTGCCCACCTACCCGAAGGAAGGCAAAAAGCCAAAGGAAGCTCTATTGTGTAGCAGAATAGAGAGAGCAGCATTTGTTCCTGTGATTTAGAGCTACAAGACAAGCCAGAGATCAGGTAGTCAGTGTGACCAACTGTCATCCAAAGATGAGAAATCTGAGAGTCAGAGATGTAAAATAATACGTTCAACCAACAAATACCAGAGCTGAGATTGGAACCTGGGTCTTGTGACCTCTGGGATACCAAAGAATGGCCAACAAAGTGGCTGTCCATCAGCTAAGGAGACACTGCACCACCGTCACCTGAGAACGGAATGGAAAGTTATTACAGGAAAAGAAATTGCCAAGAGCAGGAATTCAAAGAAAAATGGGAAAATTTGCATGTACTGAAGGAAAGGGAAGCCAGTAAGACCACAGGGGGCAAATGCACACAGCTACAGAGATGGAAAGGAAAAGGAAAGCAAAATGATATTTAATGTCGTGTCATTATAAAGACTATAGTCAGGGACTGAGGCAATTTTCCTTGTATTTGAAAAGTGGGCGATGTTGGGTGTGGAGAGCCACCCATATTGTCATATGATACTTGGTTCAACTTAACTGTTTTTCTTGGTCACAAGGGAATGTTCTGACTGTAGGGTGGGAAATATTTAGAAATGACTAGTAGGGGTTACTAATTGGCTCAGTAGATAGGGAGCCAATCCTGGAGATAGGATTTTCTGGGTTCAAGTCTGGCCTCAGAAACTTCCCAGCTGTGTGACCCTGGGCAAGTCACTTAACCTCCCCTGCCTAGCTCTTACCACTCTTCATTCCTGGAACTGATACTTAGTGTCCTTACTAAGAAATAAGGGTAAGTTGGGTTTTTTTTTAATGATTGTATTGCCAAATAAAAAGGCACAAGTGAAATTTTAAAAACTAATCAAAGAAATTTAGCTTATACAGGAAGGAAGGAAGGAAGGAAGGAAGGAAGGAAGGAAGGAAGGAAGGAAGGAAGGAAGGAAGGAAGGAAGGAAGGAAGGAAGGAAGGAAGGAAGGAAGGAAGGAAGGAAGGAAGGAAAGAAGGAAGGAAGGAAGGAAGGAAGGAAGGAAGGAAGGAAGGAAGGAAGGAAGGAAGGAAGGAAAAAAGGAAGGAAGGGAGGGAGGGAGGAAGGAAGGAAAGAAGGAAGGAAGGAAGGAAGGAAAAAAGGAAGGAAGGGAGGGAGGGAGGGAGGAAGGAAGGAAAGAAGGAAGGAAGGAAGGGAGGAAGGGAGGAAAGAAGGAAGGGAGGAAGGAAGGAAGGAAGGGAGGGAGGGAGGGAGGGAGAGAGAAAGGAAGGAAGGGAGGGAGGAAGGAAGGAAGGAAAGAAGGAAGGGAGAAAAGGAGGGAAGGAGAGAGAAGTAAAGAAAGTAGGAGAAGGAAATAAGGAGGGGAGAGAGAAAGAGGAGGGAAGAAAAAAAGGAACAAAGTGAGGGAGAGAGGAAGGAAGGAAAGTAACAAGCATTTCTATAGCACCTACTATGTGCCAGGGACTAGGCAAAGCACTTTTTACAAATATTATTTCATTTGATCCTCATCATACTGTGAGACAGATGCTATTATTGTTGTTGTTGTTGTTGTTGTTGTTGTTGTTGTTCTCTCCATCTTACAGTTGAGGAAACTGAGGTGGCGTGATTTGCCCAGGGTTACAAAGCTAGTAAATGTCTACAGCTAGATGTGAACTCAAACTTTCTGGTTTTCTTTAACCAGTAAAAAGAACATTGGCCTTTGAGTCAGAGGTCCTGGCTTCAAAGTCCAACTCTGGTTCTTATGACCTAAGTGGTCTTAGTTAATTTCACCTCTGTGGACCTCAGTTTCCTTAATGATACAACAAAGGAATTGGATTCGTTGATCTCCATGGCTCATTGTTTTTTAGTCTATTATCCCCACAGGCTGACATGTATTGACAGTTCCTTCTCTTCTCTCCTTGCCAGAGGTGATTTTCTATACTGAGAGCATCGTCATTCACCTGAATCTCTGCATTCTGCATTAATTCAATTCTACAAATATTTATTCATGACCTACTAGGAGCAAAGCACCACTGAGCCCCTGTGGGACTATTAGAGAAGGACCCATCCTGACATCCGTGTCCAGGATGGCCTGTTAGTTCAGGGGCCATGGCTGAGAATTGAGCAGGTGTGTAGCACCTATGACTTAATGCCACATTAACTGTTGGTGGCTGGTTTACTGCCTTTAAAAGCTGCACACGTAATTGGATACAGTAATGCTTTGCCAGTAAAATAAATACCATCCCACACTAAAATAAATACAGTGCATGAGGAGGTTCAAGTAGACATAAATTAATCATTTACTCATTAGCCAATATGCACAGGAAAGAAATAGATCACTTATTAAAGGTTGTCTCATCTATAAAGCAGGGAAAAAATAAGATACTGATGGATTCTTACCAGGGAGCTGAAAAGAGGGGAAAATGAATAGATGTTATAAATGATATGACAATCATTTAAAAGTACATCATAAATGTGAAATTAATGATATTTGTCCTAATTCAGCTTCAGCACTCCCAGTATTAAATCTATCTTTGTTCCTATTGAAACAGACAAAATCAATTTGGGGCTTTTATTTTTTATCTTAGAGGGCCTTGAGTATTTCAAGGCATTCAAAGCTCCCTGGAAAGCAGGGAGTCTGTTACTGATTATGTTGGGAAGAAGAACTAGAAAATGTTGAGTCCAAGCAGAGGATCTTGAGAACAGTGCCTGGATTGATAGTCAGACCATTTGGATTCGTATCCGGGGTTTCTTTTCCCATACCTGTGTGGTCTTAGGCAAGTCATTTCTGCTCTCTGGGGATCAGTTTCCCCATTCATAAAGAAAGAGGAAGACAGACTGGGTGTCTCCCTATTGATTGAACAATAAGTCTATAGCTACAGGGACTTTAGAATGGTGAGTAGTCTAAACCCCTCATTTTACACATGGGCAAATTCAGGCCCAGAGGAGTTATGTGCCTTGTCCACAGCCATATAAGTAAGTAGTCAATGGCAGAGTCAGATTTCGAACTCAGGTTCTGTGACTCCATGGGCAATATTCTTTCATTTTATCATGTCACTTGTAAGAGATAAAATACCAGCTTCTCCCCATAGCATTTAAAAGTCCTTCACAGTAGCTTTACAGACTTATTTTACATTCTTCCTTCTCATGCATTCTTTGTTCCAGCCAGGCCTTCTTTCTGCCCTCCCTCCACCCCTTTACATAGATTCTCCCACATGTCTGGAATTCCCCATTTCCTCAATTCTGCCCCTTGGAATTCCATTTTCCTTCAAGGCTGAACTCAACCACCACCTCTTAGGTATGGGGAGGCCTTTCCTGAAACCCTCAATAGCTTAGATTCTCACCACCCACAAAAAATGAACTTGTGTGTTAATTCTAAATATCTTTTGTACAAATTCACATATATGTGTCGTCTCCCACCGATGATTCTTCGGTTCCTTAAGGGCGAAGATTTTTATTTTTGTGTCCCTGGCACAGAATTTGGGACATGATGGTTACCTAACAAATGCTCTGGATATAAGCACTTTCCAAGGAGAGATTGTTTCTTAATTGTCTCTTTATTGCCAATGTTCAAAGAGGCACTTGATTGATTGATTGATTGATTAGAATTATCCCTTTTTAATCCTGCCTCTGATTCCATCCAAAGCTCAGTTCATGGATTGTTGCCTATAGAAAGTCACTCAGATCTTCCCCATCTCTGTCAATTGTTAAGAAACACATCCTTTGCCAAATGACTAGATACTGACTTCTCTACTTTATATTTGCTTCTCTCCTTAGAATATAAGTTCTCTGAGGGTCTAGCCTGGTCATTGCCATTTTAACAGGCACTAATTCAATATTCTGATGAATGGTATCAAACCCAAGATCCCTCTCAGGTCTACATCTTATTGTCTAGATCTTATGAATGAACTAAATAAGGCCCATCACCATCCCCTTTTCTCTGGCTAGCCAATGCTGTTAGTTGGAAGTGTACATGGGTTTTAGCTTTAGAAATATCACTCACATCTTGACACGTCATCAAAAAGGCTTTCCACAAAGCCTCTCAAGTTAAACACACAAGCCACGGAGCGTGGCTCCTCTGTGTCCTTCAAGGAGCTGAAAAACACAGCTCGATCGGGAGTCAGTGTGGTTTTTTTCAGCCAGCTTCCAGAAACACTTTCCCCTGTATCCTTGAACAACTTTCATTCCTTTGGGGGGGAAATCTCTTTAACAGGCAACTAAAAAAGCCCTTACAACAAAGGGCATATCTTATGCTTAAAGCAAAAGAGGACAAAAGGCTTATCAGAAAAGCCTAACAATAAAAGAAGCTGCCCCTCTTGGAACTTCTTCCCATCAGAAGTTATTTCACATGTCCCTTTGCCTCAGTGTCCCAAGCATCCCATGTCGCTTTCCTCTACAGAGGTCCTGAATATTGTCAACTCTCTTCCTTCACCCCTATCATGAGGATTTGTGGCTGGAGGCAGCTGAAATTGTGCCAGTCTGTCACTAGCTGTGTGACTCTGGGCAAGTCACTCAGTCTTGGTCTGCCTCAGTTTCCTTAACTTGTCAAATGGAAATATTAGCACTTAACGCCCAGAGTTGTAAAGAACAAATAAGATGATGTTTGTATAATGTAAAGAAGTCTGATGACAATAAGGTAACCCTCTTTTGTGTGCGTGAGAAGGTTGGGGTCACTAAAAGCTCTAGGCAGTGCGCTAAAGGCTCCTTACTCATTCTGGTCCCAGACCTTATCCTTCCACAGTAACAGCTCAACAAATAAGTGTCCATTGATTGACTTTGTCTGTTGTCCAACCAACAGCATGTCATTATCTATAGTCTTTTCATCTACATAGTTCTTCCTTTGTGGATAATTCAGCTGAACTTTATAAGACCACATTGTGGAAAGAAAGAATCAAAAACTTGTATGCCAATCCCTTTTTACTACCTTTCAAATGTTGAGTTTGTCATTTAACTGCTCCAGGCTCAGTTTCCTCATCTGTAAAATAAAGAATTTGTAGTAGATGGCCCTTGAAGCCCCTTTCTGCTCTGAATTAATGGATCCTATTATCTAAAAGTAGAAAATGCTAAGTAAATACAATAAAAAATGTCACGAGACTTTTGGGTAGTAATAATAGTCATAATAACAATGGCCACAATGACAACAAACATTTATCTAGTACTCCAACATTATAAATATAGTGGTCCTTGACTTCTCATGGAGTTATGTTCCAAAGATTCCCGTGATAGGGGGAAATCCACAAAGTAGTAGCATTATATTTATTTTATTACCCACTCTCCAATAAACCTTTTTCACACTCTTATTAACCTACAGTCACTGAGCCAATCAGTGCCTAGGATACAGAACAGAGCACTGTGGTTGGTTACCTTTCATTCCACCAGCCAATAGTGTGCCATGATAAGTGTAACTCTGCGATATGTAATTAAATATGTATTTTTTTAAAACTTATGATAGTAAAGCCACCATGATAAGTGAACTATGATATAGCTAAGGATGACTGTATATCATTTTATCTTTACAATAACCCTAAGAAAGAGATTCTATTATTACATCGATTTTACAGATTAAAAAAAATAAGGCAAATAGGATCACACAGCTACTAAGTGTCTATGGCTAGATTTGAATTTGAGATGTGAATTCAAGTCTTTCTGTCAACTGTCAAGTGCTCTCTCCACTTTGCTACTTAGTTGTCTTGCAGAAATCTAAGCATACCGTACATGACAGCATTTCTCTGATCTAGGAATCTGGTAACAATCCAAAAAGGAAATAGGTTCAATACACCTTTGACCTCTTCATGATGAACCCTTAGGGGTTGATGGTGATCACTACTTGAATTTAAAAAGGCACTAGATGGCTTGTTTATCTAAGTTTTAATGAAATCATCAACTATCTTGTCATTCTATATTCTGAGTCTAAAGGTTGTGCAATTTCAATCATACTACCAGTACTGTATCTAGAACAGGGATGGTGAACCTTTTAGAGGGGACAGGTGATATGAGAAATGTTCTCAGGCATGTGTGGAGAGGGGAAGGGGAGCAGCCTGGCCCCATGTCCCTCTGGCTTTCTAGTAACAAACTCTGGTGAACTCTGAGCTGGGGGAATGGCATGTGTGCCCTCTGGCAGGCATGCCATAGTTTCACCACCACGGAAATAGGACTTAAATGTGGTTAGGAATGAAAAGATGGACTAGTTGGTGTCTTCGGGTTCATCTCAATTCTATACTTCTCAGGGTGTGCAAGTAAAAGCTGGTATAGTTCAAGACAAGGAATAAAATAAAGGAGAAAGGAAAAAAAGCATTAATAACTTAAACCATCAAGAAAGGCAAATTATGTTTTTTTTTATATTTTATTTTCCCGATTACATGTAATGACAATTTTCAACTTCCATTTTCCAAAATTATAAAATCCAAATTATCTCCCTCCCTCTTTTCCTTTCCCCTTCCCAGAGTTGGTAAGCAATTTGATCTGGGTTATGCATGTATGATTGTGCAAAATATATTTCCATATTGGTCATTTTTGTGAGAGTATTTCTGTAAAGCATAAATCCCACAGATAAACAAAAGTAAAAATATTATGCTAGGAAAGGTAAATTATGAAGGGCTTTCTTTATATACATGAGCTGAACTTTGAAGGAAATAAGACATTCTAAAAGGCTGTAACAATAAGGAGGTGGTGTATTCTAAGAACAGGAGGAAGGAGGGAAGGAGGAAAGGAGGGAATGACTTGTCCACAGCCACAAAGGCAGGAGATAGGATTGCTGACTTTGAAGAACAGCAAGTAAGTTTGACGTTGGCGTAATTGTCAGTATTTGCTTCCTTGGAAAATCTGGAAGATGAAGCTACCAAAGAATGGTTGGCCATATTTCAAGGGAATACAGAAAATGGGATAAAGCTGAGGAAAAGAGAATGTAGAATTACTATTCAGCCTCCCTGGTAAGTCAAAATGATTAAGTTATGAGATAATGGCCCCAGAGAAATGGTGGAACTAACTCTTGGAACAAATTGGATTAGAAAAAAAATGAAGCCAAGATATACCAGGGCAGTGCCTACTTTCAACCCCCCCCACTGTTTTCTCTTACCTGGGGAAATTTCCACTGAATTATAATCTACCCTTTTAATTAGTCACCTAATTATAACTGATAATAAAATACCAGAATATAGAGTCATCCTTTAATTTCAGTGTTTCCTTTGAAAGAATACACTCTCAAGAAATCATTCTAGCTGGTGGTTTTTTGTTGGCTCCCTGAGGATCCCATGTGCTGATTACTTTGGCAGACACATGTGGCATGTACTTCACCAAGCCCTAAAAATACATCAAACCTAATTATACTATCGGTTTCTATTCAATTCTGTTGAAAGGTTCATTGAGGATATAGTTTTTACCCGCAGGTCACTAACTACAAGTATAACAGATAAGTATCATGTAGTTTCAAGAGGAGAACACTAACACCTTTAGAGAGGGGAAAGGCCCAAATCAGGGAGTCTCATTAAGAGGCATTATATGAATCCAGAGAAAGTAGATGGGAGCCTGAAAATACCTGTGGGTGGGAAGGCAATGAATGAACAATTGATAGAATTGAAAAGAACTGCCAAATAAGTGTGCCTGGAAAGTGAGGGGAGAGGAAAGCATCAAAAATTATGAACCTGAGTAACTTGGAAGATGATGCTGCACTGAGTTTGAATTGGGAAGTAGAGAGAAGGGATTGATTTAGGGGAACATTTCCTACTCCAAATTTTATTTAGCCAGTCTCTGGATAGGAAGAAAGTTCAAAAGTAAACTAAAGGGGAGAAACTTATTTTTTAAGAAAGGGAGAGAGAGGGGGCAGCTGGGTAGCACAGTGGATTGAGAACCAGTCCTAGAGACGGGAGGTCCTAGGTTCAAATCTGGCTTCAGCCACTTCCCAGCTGTGTGACCCTGGGCAAGTCACTTGACCCCCATTGCCTAGCCCTTACCACTCTTCTGCCTTGGAGCCAATACATAGTATTGACTCCAAGACGGAAGGTAAGGGTTTAAAAAAAAAGAAAGAAAGAAAGAAAGAAAGGGAGAGAGAAAAAGAAAGATGAATCAACATGCAAACTGGCTCATGTTAAAGATGTCAGTTCCTGTGAACACCGTTGGCCTGAATTTGTACAGATTGTCTTCTTCCACTATTAACAACACAGGGAATAAAGAACCATGGAGATGGAGGGTCAAGATGGTGACCATGATCTGATAGGGTTGATGCTCATTGGGTGTCATCCAAAGAATTGATTCATGACTCTTTTTTTTTTTAGCTTAAAAATAAAAAGATAAATTAATTAATTTGGAAGTCATGTTGAATGGCCAAGAGATAAGCACAAGGGTAGACATTGCCTCTCCAAAGAGATGGGGTATGGGGATCTTATACCCCTTTGACAGCTGCAGGGGTTACAGAAGAAGGAAAAGGGGGATGACATGAATCAGGAGTGATTCATGACTCTTAAATTCATGAATTTAAATTCTCAAAATCATGATTCCATTCCAAGGAAACAAGCTTGGTTATAATAGAGTTTAGTAACAGAGTAGCCAGTATAGTAAATAATTATTCAGGTAACTTAAAGAAGTGTGAATGGGCTGCCTTGTGAAGTGGGTCTTTCCTCCCCAGCTGTCTTTGAGCAAAGGTTAAGACCACGCGTCAGACATATCATAGAGGGGATTGATGATAGCTCAGGATAAAAGTTGGACTTGTGGCTTACAGTCTCTCAGAAGTGCCAGGGTTTACCATAGAAAAGGGACCAGACTCTTTAGAATACACAGAAATTAACTTCGCTTCTAGCCATGGCGTATTGCTCTATGACAGGGAACAATTATCCCTCTCAATTGCCTCCACCCTCTGGTGGCTTGGGCTTTTCCTTCTGAGCCATTCCTTCAGCTCCTCCCCTCTGGGAGAATGGTTTCCCTTTTTAATCAGCCACAGAAAAAATGGGGAAGGGAAGCTGCCAAGGTCTCATAGTTCATGCCAGGCTCAGCTTTCCCCAGCTCACACTGCTTCCTCATTCGCCTAGAAAGATATAAATCTACATTTCTTCTGCTGCCCAGAAAAGTTGTAAAAATGAAGAAGTCATTCTATTGATCCAGCTTGAGCCCCAAGGCAGAAAATTTCTCTGTTGAAACAGATGCTGCAGTTGTCAAAATCTATCGCTCTCCCCAATTGCATGTCTTCCCCCTCCCTCTCTCTGTAACATTTGTGCAGTGACACCCATTGGCTAGCACTTCCTCGATGAGCTTTATCATACTTAAAGGCAAAGTAAAGTGAACAGCAAACACATTTTTAAGAAATGAGGTTCGAGGAGCCCAGAGCATCTATCACGGTAAAGGAGAGGGAGGGAAGGGAGGAATGGAACTACCAACTTTGGGTTTGCCCCTGTGGCTAAGCTGACCAAAAAGAGCATCCAGCTAGTCACT
The DNA here is from genome assembly GCF_027887165.1 of Monodelphis domestica. Taxonomy (NCBI): domain Eukaryota; kingdom Metazoa; phylum Chordata; class Mammalia; order Didelphimorphia; family Didelphidae; genus Monodelphis; species Monodelphis domestica. Next base: position 21,951,666 of record NC_077227.1, on the reverse strand, counting down.
TGTCATAGCCCTAAGGTCCTTCCTGGCAAATTCCTCCCACTTCCATGACAAGTACGTGCCTAGATCCCCACTCCTCCTTTGCAGGACTCCTCCACAGGGCATCTCCCAAGCTGCTTACTTCTGGCACCTCAGCCTCTTCAACTGGTCCTTAAGGCAACTTCTCAGAGGACTGACTAGGAGGATGCTAAGATTTCTGCTTACCAGGAGCATCATCTCTAGTCCCTGGTTACATATCCAGCCTTGCCTGAGGAGAGCAGAGCGGGGAGAATGAGGTGATGGCGGAATGAGTGGAGGAGATGGCAGCCTCTCATTCCCAGTCCTAGGAAGGGATTGCTGCTCCCTCTTTAAAGTCCAACTCAAACTTCAGCTCTTCTGGGAAGCCTTTTCTATCCATTCTCCTCCACAGCTATTCATTAACGACAACCTTTTCTGCTCTAGAACTCCACGTAACATTCTGGTTTAGAACTCAAGTGTTTTTCCCTCAAATATGTTCTATTACAGTTCTCTGTATTGAAGCAATTGCTATCCAAATGACAAGCCCACAGAATCCAAATCCTGCCATTATCACTTTCCTGGGCAATCTGGGCAAGTTATTCAGCCTGTCTGGAGCCTGCCTGCCTACCTCACTGGGCTGCAGTCACAGGATCATAGATTTAGGACTGGCAACGACCTTAGAGGGCATCTGGTCCAACCCCCACGCCCAGTCTAAAAGATGAAGTGAATGCCCAAAGATGTCTGTAAAAGTGTTTGGTGAACTCTAAACATTGTACAGGGCAGTCAGTCATGGAGTATTCAGAAGCATGGGCTGTATAGAGAGCCAGGCCTAGAGATGGGAGGTCCTGGGTTCAAATCTTCCTTCACAAACTTCCAAGCTGACCCTAGGCAAGTCACCCCATTGCCTAGCCATTACTGTTCAATTTTCTTGGAAGCAATACTTAGTATAGAGGTAAAGGGGTGTATGTGTATAAAGCAGCATTGTACCAGAAGATAAAAAGACAAACAAGACATAATCCTTGCTATTCAGCATTTGCATTTTATCTGGGATACCACCTATACACAGATAAGTGTAAAGGCAAACAAAATACAAGATAACTGGAGTGGTGCTACTGCAGCACCCCAAAAACAGAGAGTTGAGAAAGGAATATGGGCAAATAACTTAAGGTCCCCTAGCCTCCATTTCTGTCTCTCTTCTAATATAATTCCAGTAGTGCTTACCTCGAGTGGTTATCAGTGACAAAACAATAGTACAAAAAAGATTCTATCACTGTGGAGCTGGAAATCTAGCCAGGGATAGGATACATACACACATAAGGATAACTAAAAAAGCTCCCTTCATCTCTAGGCTAAAATGTCACCTGCCCTCGGGGAGTTTTTATTCTTTTTTTTTTTAACTCTTACCTTCTGTCTTAGAGTCAATATTGTGTATTGGTTCTAAGGCAGAAGAGCAGTAAGGGCCAGGCAATGGGACTAGATTTCCAGGTCCACCGTGTGTAATCATGTTTGTATTATTATTTTGTCACTGATAACCACTTGAGGTAAGCACTACTGGAATTATGTTAGAATAGAGACAGAAATGGACACTAGGGAACATTAAGTTATTTGCCCTTAGTCATGCACCTAATAAGGGTCAGAGTTGACTTTCTAACCCAATTTTCTTATGAATCCAAGACCAATCAATTAAAGCATTTATGAATCACTTGCTGTTTACTGGAATTCACTAAGAAGTGCTGTGCTTAGAATCTGGAACTATGCCCAAAGGGAGATAAAAGACTGTCTGCCCTTTGATCCAGCCATAGCCCTGCTGGGTTTGTACCCCAAAGAGATAATAAGGAAAAAGACTTGTACAAGAATATTCATAGCTGCACTCTTTGTGGTGGCCAAAAATTGGAAAACGAGGGGATGCCCTTCAATTGGGGAATGGCTGAACAAATTGTGGTATAGGTTGGTGATGGAATGCTATTGTGCTCAATGGAACAATAAAGTGGAGGAATTCCATGGAGACTGGAACGACCTCAATGAACTGATGCAGAGTGAGAGGAGCAGAACCAGGAAAACATTGTACACAGAGACTGACACATTGTGGTACAATCAAATGTAATGGACTTCTCCATTAGTGGCAATGCAGTGAGCCAGGACAGTCCTGAGGGACATATGAGAAAGATGCTAACCACAGCCAGAGAAAGAACTGTGGGTGTAGAAACACAGAAGAAAAACAACTGCTTGATCACATGGGTTGATGAGGATATAATTGGGGATGTAGAATCTAAATGATCGCCCTAGTGCCAATATCAATAATATGGAAATAGGTCTAGATCAATGACATGTGCAAAACCCAGTGGAATTGCTCATCAGCTCCAGGATGAGGGAGGGAGGAGGGAAGGGAAAGAACATGAATCATGTACCCATGGAAAAATATCCTAAATTAATTAATTAATTTTTTAAGAAGTTCTGTGCTTAGGAATCTAAGGGTAAAAATAAGACAGTCTTATATAAGTCTTCAAAGAGTTCAGAACTCCTTCCACCATCCATGAGAGTGAGGATTGTGTCTGATCGCTGCTCACAGAATACTCTCAATAATGTCCATGGAATTCAATTAAATGGCTCCTTTTTCCATAAGCATCCATTCTATTTCCTTCTGTAGGAAGTTATCTCTTAGGTGTACCCTAGAGGGCAGCACAGGCTCAAACACATAAAAGCTCATCAGGAGCCACTATTCTCCCTCTTCCATATTTGCAATCTGGAGCTCACAAATCTTTCCATTGAGAATGGACAGGGTAGCATCTTTTCATTTTCTTTTTTAAACCCTTACCTTCTGCCTTAGTATCAATTCTAAGACAGAAGAGTGACTTGCCCAGGGTCACACATCTAGGAATATCTGGATTATTATTTTTTTTTTTTAGTTTGGTGCCAATGGCATGATTTGTTTTGTGTATACAAGTGGTGCAGCCACTTAAATGGTGGGCCCAGATAGTGTATGGTAGGATCATAACACTTTGTTTCATTGAGAGAATCACAGAATCATCCATTCAGAGATAGAGTGGGTCTCAGAGGGCATTAGATTCAATGCCCTCATTTTGCAGATGAGAAAACTGACCCCTAAAAGAGGTCATATAAATAATAAATAACAAAGGCAGGATTTGAACCCAGATTTTCTGATTCTACATCCAACAATATCAGGCAGGCAATAAACATTTATTAAGCACCTGTGATGAGCCAGCCAGGCACTGTGCTAAGCCTTGGGGATACAAAAAGAATCAAAAGACAGGTGCTGCCTTCAAGGGACTTACAATCTAATGGAGAAGACAAATAGGAGACCTACAATTCCTTCCAAGTTTAAAAGATGCTATGATCAAGAGGTAGCTCAGTGGATGGAGCACCAAACCTAGACACAGTGAGTCCTGGACTAAAATCTGGCTTCAGAGATACTTTCTAGCTTTGTGACCCTGGGCAAGTCACTTAACCCCTGTTGCCTGGCTCTTACCACTCTTCTGACCTGGAACCCACACACAGTATTGATTCTATGATCAAAGGCCAGGTTTTGTTTTTTTTTTAATGTCCTGGTCCTTGTGTGGGGCACTATGGGATATAAAGAAGATGGGCAAATTGTCATTATTACCTTTACAGTTGGGGAGCTAAAGCCAACATGTATTAAAATTAGAAATATAGTCCTTTGCTAAAGGAAGTGGGAAAGTCATAGGGATAGAATGTTATATATATCATCAGAATTTTTCAGTGAATTGATTCATTTTGCTGATTTTCTTTTATAAATATTATTCATGATATGGATTGGCTCTCTGGGAGGGAGAGGGGAAGGAAGAAAGATACTAGAAGTAATTCTGGTGATGTTAAACAGAAACAGGAACTTAATTTTAAAAAATAAATAAAAGCACCTAATTAAATGCTAGCTTAGGTAGTAAAATAGCATATCTGCCAAAGTCCTCCTAGATTTATAGGTTGGAAAGTGCATTAGTAACTAGAGTATACAACTTCCTCAGTTTTTTAGATGAGAAAACCACGGCTGAGAAAGCTGAGTGACTTGCCCAGGGTCACACAGCTAATAAGTGTCTGAGGAAGGATTTGAACTCAGATCTTCTTGACTCCAGGCCCAGAGTTCTCTTCAAGTTGCCATTTAAGAATGTTTAAGTTGGAAAAAAGGAGTGCCCTGTGTTCCTTTGAATGATGTTCTTTTGTGTTGGGTCGCCATAACTTCATTGGAAGACTGTGCTTCCAGATCTCATATTTCCAAGAGGAAGCACCTCAATATGTTTTGGAACAAACAAATGTGAGGATGCTCCCTTACTCCTCGATATGGTATTTTAGCTCATACTACATCTAATTTTATTCCAATTCCATTTGGAGACTTTTTCTCCAAAAGAAATGACTTGAAGAATCCCACATCTTTGCCAGGCTGTCTCAGAGTGGTCTCTAAAGGCAATAATAAATTGGTTTCTGTTCCAGTTTATTTGGGATCATTGAGTTAATAAGCCTTTTCATTCTTTGTTTAAGTAGCTGAGGTCAGTCTGAATGACTCAGAATCCATCAATCAATATCTATTAAGGATTTAGGACCACAAAGAAAGATACAATTATTCCCTTCCCTCAGGGAGCTCCCATTCTAAAGGGGAAACAGCATGGCAGTAACAGTGTACATACATAAAATATACAGTGTAAATGGAAGGTAATCTCAGAGAGAAGAGACTGGGCAGAGGAAGGACAGGAGAGGTCCACTGTGGAAGATGAGATTGGAACTGAGTCTTGAAGGAAGCCACGAGGCAGAGATGAAAGGGCCAGAGTATTTCAGACTTGGATGACGGTCAGGGCAAAGGCATGTAGGGAGCTGACAATCTGATGGAGGCAACAATGGACAAAAAGTTGTGTACACACAAGTCAGGCAAACTAAACTGGAAATAATCAATAGAGGAACTACACAAGGATTTGGGGGGATCAGGAAAGGCTGTTCCTGAAGAAGGTGAGATTTTAACTGGGACTTGAAGAAAGACAGAAGGTAGAGATGAGGAAGGAGAACATTCCCGGTGTGGAAGACCGCTAGTAAAAATGCAGAATCAAGAGATGGAATTTCTTGTGCAAGGAACAGTAAGGAGACCCGTGTCCCCAGATCATAGGGTATATGGGAAGAAGGTCAGGGTGTCGGGTATAGGATGTAAAATGATGATAGGAGTCGTTTTCAGTGACCCGAGTCTGATTAAACAGGCCACTTGGCCCTGTCGTGAAGGAAGAAACATCATGAGACCATTCCTTTCCCACATTAACAGAAGAGTCCTGAAAACCATTCCTCTGGCAGCTCTTGGCCAGGCCCATTGGTTGAGGTTGACATGTTCAGATTCACATGGTTGACGTGTATTTGTCATGGTTACTAGAATCACACGCTACTGTTCATGGTAATGAATCCCTCTATTTATTAAGACTTTAAAATGGCGGGTGGGGAAGAATGCTTGCAATTAGTGTGACTGGTAGCTCTGCCAGGACCAGATTGGCCCCTGGGACAAGCATCACTGAACACATTCTGGACAACAGGCAAGAATCACAGCTCCATATAACCACCATCATTTGGGAGATAACAATAATATAAGAAGGAACTCATGGAAAATGTGTTGAGCAGATGGGGGCATTTGTTATTAGAGAGGCTTCCACACTACACAAAGCCCTGGCCACCTACATTAGTTATGACTCCAGTAGCCATATCAGAAGAGCCTCTACACTTGCCTTTCCCAGAACTATAATAGGAACAAGACTTGTTTATTTATGCATGGATCTGCAGGCAACCATTCCAAGCAGCAATTCTTAACTAGATGGAGAAGAATCATAGAACTATTCCCCATATTAGGGCATGCATCTCTTGTCCCTGTCCCCATGCCCAGGCTGTCTCTGATGCTCAACTCCTCACCTCTGCCCTTAAAGTCTTGGGGTCCCTTCAAGGCTCCACTCAGGGGCTCCCTCTTACACTGGACCTTTCCTGATGCCTTTATTTCTATTTTCTTTGTCTTTTTTTGTGTTTCTCTCTCTGTCTCTGTATCCTTGGCTGTCTCTGTCTCTTTCCATGTTTCTCTGCCTCTGAGTCTCCTCTCTCTCTCTCTTCCTCTGTCTCTGTCTCTGTCTCTGTCTGTCTCTCTCTGTCTCTCTCTCTGTCTCTCTCTCTGTCTCTCTCTCTCTCTCTTCCTCTGTCGTCTCTCTCTGTCTCTGTCTCTGTCTCTGTCTGTCTCTGTCTCTGTCTCTGTCTGTCTCTGTCTCTCTCTGTCTCTGTCTCTGTCTCTCTCTGTCTCTGTCTCTCTCTGTCTCTCTGTCTCTCTGTCTCTCTGTCTCTGTCTCTGTCTCTGTCTCTCTCTCTCTCTCTCTCTCTCTCTCTCTCACACACACACACACACACACACACACCAGAATTACTTTGTACATATTTTGCATTTTCTTCTCTATTTATGTTATTTCTCTTAAGTAGGTCATAAGCTTCCAGAGGCCAGGCACTATTTCATGACTTTTTTTGTCTTTATATCCCCAGTACTATTTACATAGTGGATCCTTAATCTGTTGAAGAATGATACAGAAGTATACCCTTCTTTGTAGAGCTGGGGGGTTATGGGTGTAGAACAGTATATTAAATATCACACTTGGTTGATTTCTTGCTTAGTTTTGCTGAAATATTTCTTTCCCTTCTGCTTATATTTCCTTTTAAGAAATGACTCCCTGAAAGAACAGCTAGGTAGCACAGAGAAGAGAGTGCCAGACCTGGAGGTGAGAGGACTTGGGTTCAAATTTGACCTCAGCCATTTCCTAGCTTTATGACCCTGGGCAAATCACTTAACGTAGCCCTTATCACCCTTCTGCTCTGGAACTGATATTTAGTATCAAGTCTAAGATGGAAGGAAAGAAGGATGGTAGGAAGGAAGGAAGAGAGGGAGGAAGGAGAGAAGGAAAAAAGGAAGGAAGGAAGAAGGGAACAAAGGAAGGAAAGGGGGAGGGAGGAAAGGGAGAAAAGATGAAAGAAGGAAAGAGGGAGGAAAGGAAGGAAGGAAGGAAACAAGGAAGGAAGGAGTAAATAAAAAAAGAAGTGAAGGGAAGAAAGATGTACTGAAATATGTAGATAATATGGAAAAAGATAATAGTAAAAACAAATTCTAGGGAGGGGGCAAGTCAATAAATGCTTGTCAAATTGAAAGCTCTTAGAATCAGCTCTCCAGTTCTGCCCATCCAGACTCCTTTTAAGGAAGGCACTGCCCGGTCAGGTACCATAGCAGCTATTAAAATGTCTCATTACCCCAGATAACTGGACCAGCTGTTATTCCCCACACGGCAGTAAATCTTCTTAAGAAAATTTTAGTAGCTAGTTTGTCTCTGATAAAACCCAGAGAGGAAAATGAAGTCAGGGGTAATTTGAAAAAATTCTTCCAGTGAATTCCTTCAGACCATAGAAAGCTTGCTATCTGATGAATTCATTTCTTCAGACTCAAGCTTTTTGATTATGGAGAATCCCATGAGGGCAGCTCCTACCGCACTCCTAGTTAAGAGCCATCTGCATCACGGAATACTGGCAGCTCACACATCCACCATAGCAGATTGGACTTTATCTTCGCTGTTTTCCTCTATTCTGTGAACCTAGAAAATGACGATTGCCAGACACATCCATTATGAAAATAGTGATGGGGGGCAGAGCAGAGTGATCATCAGATCATCAGTGTAGTCAGAGAGACTGCGCCGTGTCCTGGAGGGAGAACGGGCTCAGGAATCAGAACCTCTGACATACCCTGGTTTTGTGGCAGTAGTTGGGCAAACCCCGTAGCCCCAAAGCAACTTTCAGAGATGGTCAGTTACAGAGCAGGCACCCCTTTGCCTTGGTAGAAGCCTACTCTATTGATGAAATCCCAGGTCAAACACAAATAATAATAATGATAATAACAATTACTGTCATGTACATTTTGATACATTTCATATAAATCAGAAATGCCAAGCTATGGTTTTTACTACATTGATCTGATAGAACGGATTGCTTTGTGGTCTCTTAGATGGTTTGGTGGATTGAGAATCAGGTCTAGAGACAGGAGGTCCTGGGTTCAAATGTGCCCTCAGAGACTTACTAGCTGGGAGACTCTGGGCAAGTCATTTAACTCCCCATTGTCTACCCTTTACCATTCTTCTGCCTTGGAACTGAGACATTGTATTGATTTTAAGAGAGAAGATAGGGGTTTTAAATAAATTAATTAAATGGATTGCTTCAAGATGATAAATGATTAGTGGTGACTTGGAACTCCAGGTAAGTGAAGAAATGATTAAGATAGCACTGAAGGCAGTGGAGTGGAGGACCATTGGTGCAGAATGTTACATGCAGTGGCAGAGAAAATGAGATTATTCTTTTTTGCTCAATTTTTTTAAGGGAGGTAAAATCAGGGAAAAGGAATATCACGAAGTGGCTGTGATCTAGAAATCTAAGTATCAATAAACCTGTTTTTATTTCAAGAAAGAGAGGCAGGTCGCCAGACCTAGGTGAGCTGTCACCCCAGATTACTGGGAGAACTGGCAGATTTGTGATTGCCACGTCTACATGTGATCATTGCAAAGCTGCCAGAAAGGGATTGAAGATGGCAAATGTAATCCCCATTTTCAAAAAGTGGAAGGAAGTAAATTCTTCAGGCTGGCCTTAAGTTTACTATCCATTCCTTGCAAAACTATCTTATTAGAGGGGCTTGTGAGCATTTACAAAGGATGGCAGTGATCTCTCGGAGGCAACAGGGGCTTATCCGGAATTTGTCATGTCCAGACTAGTGTGGCAGATGACTGGTTTGAATCACCAGTGAGAGGGCGAGTTAGGGGATAATAACCCTCAGAATATATATCAAGTGAACACAAGCTAGTTTGCAGAGAGTGTGTTCGAGTGCTCTGATCTCTGGGGAGATCAAAGAAGGCTTCATATCAAAAGGAACCAAATATTTTCTTGAAGGACAATATTACTTATCTCCTATGGATTGGCCCTTGACCATGTTCTGGTAGCAAGACATCAGTGATATGGAAAAGGGAAAAGAATAAGCATTTATTAAATACCTACTCTATGTCAGCCTCTGAGCTACGTGCTTTACAAATATTAGCTTGTTTCATCCACCCAAGAACTCTGAGAGGCACCTGCTATTATTGTGTCCATTTTACTGTTGAGGAAACTGAGGTAGGCATAGTTAAGTGACTTGTCCAGGGCGACTCAGTAAGTGTCTGTATTATGTCTGAACTCAAGTCGCCCTGATTACATCAGCGTTCTGACCAGCATTCTAGCTAGTAGAGAACTGTCAGATTCACCAATGACACCATCCTGGAAATAAATTGATGTCTGACTCAGAATCCCAACAGATCTCAGCAAGCTAGAATGACAGACTAACTCTTAAGATGATGAAGCTTATGAGGGAAAAAGTAAAACCCTACACAGGATTTTTTAAAAATAATACTAAAAGTCTTAGCACTCAAAGAGACATGACAATACAACTATTCCTGTAAAAAAGACCTGAGTATTAGGGAAATTCGAACAGTCAGCAGACCCAACAAAAGCTCTAGATGATCTTAAATGGGAACGATAGCCCCTCGGCATCCTGCCCTCATCAGGCTATATCTGGAGTCCTGGATCCAATTCTTGGCACCACATTTTAGGAAGCACATTGAGAAGCTGGAGGATGACCGGACTAACAGCGAGAAGCCTGGAACCTTGCCATTTCAGGAAATATTTAGGCTAAAGGGGAGAAGTTGGAGATGAGGGGTCCAGGCAAGAGGACGATGGCCATCTTCAGTTATTTGAAGGACTGTCACATGGAAAGGGGATTTAGCCTCTTCTATTTGGCCCCAGAGAGTCAAAAACAATGGACAGAAGCTGAAAAGAGACAGATTTAGGCCAACGGGAGCAAAAACTTCCTGACGGTTGTGCCCAATGGTGAAATGGGCTGTTTCAGGAAGTAGTAAGTTTTCCATTGCCTAGGTATTTTAGCCAGAACTGGTTGAGCACCTGATCATCTCAATCACTTTTAGTCCTGAATCTATGATCCATTTGACTTGGCAAACATGGAGCAAAAAGGATTCCTGCTCAAGTTAGGTTAAATGATGATGTCTGAAATCTCTGCACCCTCTGAGTTTCTTAATTTTGTGGTTTTAGTTATTGCTACTACAAGATTGTATATTGGGGCATCTTTATCTTTTCAGCTCCAGAGACAAATTTCAGGAGGACATAAAGACTTTAAAAGACTAGGGCTCTGCTTGCAAATTCTCTTCTTTATTGGTTAATTGTGGCCATTTTAATTCATTCACTCATTTGTTTATTTCTTTGAATAATCTGTGAGTTCTTTGGCATAGGGAGTCCTCTACCAATGACTGTCAGTTAGTACCTTATTCTCAGCTTTTGGCCTTAGAAAATTGCCCAGACATTGAGAATGTGTCTCACCCACAGTCATCTAGGTAGTAAATGACAGAGGCAGGACTTGAAACCAGATCCTCCTGCCTCTGGGGACAGCTTTTTCTACCTACTACCTCAAGTTGTCTCTCTGTGAGTAATTTCTTAAAGCTTAGGATCCTAGAATTTAGAGCTGAGGCATTTTGTGGCTAGGTTTAGGTACTCTCTCCACCAAGGAAACAAAGTCTCATAGAGGTTAAATAATGTGCTCATACACAGCTTTAGTAAGTTTCTGAGGCTTCATTTGAACTCAGGTCTTCCTGATTCCACTGTACTACCTAGCAGTCTATACACAAACTGCAGTTTCCCAGAGTGTAACCTAACTAACTTTGTCCTCTCCTCTGATTCAGTTCTGAGACCTATTCAATGTCCATTTGAGGTACATATATTTATGGTCATAGGTTATAGGTCTGTGTTGGTGAACCTATGGCATGCATGTTAAAGGAGGCTGCTCCCCCCTCCCTGTACCTGAAGACATTTCTCCCATCACCTGCCCCTCAGCCTTGCAGCCTAAAAGAAGCGCTTCTTCCCTCTCCTGTCTGGGGTAAGGTGGAGGAGCTCACATGAGGCATGAGGATGGAGTTTGGGCACTCGGTCTCTAAAAGGTTCACCATCACTCTTATCGGTTTTCCACCTGATTGCATAGAACACAACAGGTATTTTTCATGCACTTTGTTTTGCCTGAGTATTTAAGTCAAACTCTTATAAACACTAGCATCTATAGTTCACACCTGGCCTTCTGGATTCAAGGTCCCAAATCTGAAAGCCAGAGCCCTGACTTCCATGAGCCCTTGCCTGTCCTCTCTTTTTGGATACTAATAAATTGGGAGAGCTTTGGAAGGAATCGAAGGATGGGTGCTTGCCTCTAAGCCTTCAGAACATGGGCTCATCGGCCTGGTTCTATGTAATGGGAATTATTTCATCACCTACCAGGCAGCTGGCACAACGCTAGGCTCTAAGGGTTCCCAAATGGCCCCAAAGAAGAGATAGACATCTTCACTGCTTAGCAGAAAAGTAGCAGGGCCATGGGTATGGTACCTTGTAGATATTGTTCAGTCTTTTTCAATATATTGATTGGTTCTGCTGATCATTTTTTCTTTTGTTAATATAGCATTTGTAATATGGAATGATTCTCAAGGTAGGGAAGGAGAAAGATACTGAAAGCAGTTCTAGTGATGTTAAAAAGCTCCATATCAAGAAAAATGATTTTAAGGACAAAACAAACAAGATGATGGCTCTTTCTCCTAATGAAGTTTACATTCCCTGGATAAAAACATCATTTGCATGGCACTTAAGGTTGGCAAATTCCCATGCATTATCTCATTTGATTCCCACAGGTCTGATCTTATTGTGCCTTTTTCTTCTTGGACTGGCCCTATGATTTTATTGGGGCCAGAACTGTGGGAGAAAGAGGAGAAGCTCCCTCCAGCAAGGATGCAAATGATCACTTTCTCTTCTCTTCTAAGCTACTCTTACAGAGTTACCTGAGGCATTAAGGAGTTGCTTATCTTTGCCAAACAGAGAAAGCCTCTGAGACAGAATTCAAACTCAGCTTTAATAAAGACTACAAATTGAGCACTTGAGTGAATGCTGCACACTACCTCCACATTCAGGGGAGGCTCAAAGATGACTTTGATAGCCTTCTAGCTGTGAGACCCTAGGTAAATCCCTTAACCCCAATTGCTAGCCCTTACCACTCTTCTGCCTTACAATCAGTACATAGTATCCATTTTAAGAAAAAGTAAGGGTTCAAATAACTAAAAAATAAATTCCGTGGGTGGATCATTCTTTTAAAAATCTTTAGTATGTGGGGTAGGGAAATGGGAGAAGGAGTTAAGAGTCTTTATCGATCACCATGTTCTGAGGAAATGTATGGATCCTATCAATTGGCTTTGAATCCCAAATCTGTATTGCCATCCTTTAGTTCAAGGCTCATCTGTTGGGCCTGGGAAGGCTTCCTTCATCCAACACAAAGGAGAATCTTCGCCATCTCTGGCACAGGGACCTACAGGCTTCAGCTCTTACAAAGAGAGACCCAGGGCTCAGGTTTAAAAGAGAAGGGCCTCAAAAGCCCCTTGTTTTCCAGAGGAAATGAAAGACCATTTGTGTTCAAGGAGACCAATATGGGGGAATGTTGAGGCCCTGCCATCTTCCTTTCAACCCTACCCTGTACAAAGCAAGAAAGTTTTTGAGGCTACTATCTTAGCTGCCCAAAAGACTGAATCAAGTCAGTTTCTAGCAACTTCTCTCTCTTAGAAATGGAGAACTTTCCAGGCTCTCAGCTCAGAATGAACTCACCCTTTTATTTCCTGAATGAATGAAGTAGGTGGTTAATTGTATTAACCACAGAAGCACTGTCTATATTAACTCCTTTTAATCAAATTAACAATTGTTCCTGTGGTTGACCTGCACAGTGTAGTGAAATGAGTTCTGACTTTGCCATTTATTCTCTGTGAAACACTGGACACATCACTGCTCTGGACCTTGCTTAGATTTGATGGGTGCTAAGATCTCTTCCAGATCCACATGTATGATCCCATGATCCTTTGTTCCTGACTTCTGAGAATGATGTCATGGGAAGAGCAGTGGAGCTGGAGTCAAAGGACCAGAATGTGGATCCCAAATTGGCTTTACTAGCCAGGTGATCTTAGGCAAGTTGCTATGAGCATGCATTTCTTAAGGACCTACTCTGTGCCTGGAACTCTTCTAGGTACTAGGGAAATGAGTAAAAATGAATAGAACAATCCCTTCTGATGAAGAGCTGACATTCTAATGAGGGAGAAAATAGTTATAAAATTAATACAGAATAAACATAAAGTAGGGAGAGAGAGACAGAGGAGAGAGAGGGAAGGAGGGGGAGAGAGAGACAGAGAGAGAGATGCAATGCTTAAATATAAGGTACTATGGGAAGACGGCAGCCACGTGGTACAGTAATCAGAAAGACATCTTTCTGAGTTTGAATCCAGCCTCAGACACTTACTAGCTATGCAAGCCTGGGCACATCACTTTATTGTGTTTGCCTCATTTACATCTAGGAGAGACCAAAAGGGATATCTGCTTTTTAAATGATCAAAATGAGTTGGAGAAGGAAATAACAAAGCACTCTAGTATTTTCACTACAAAATCCCCCAAGTGGGGTGATGAAGAGTTGGACACAACTGAAAACAACTATGGGAATAAAGCAACTGACCATGGGGGAAATTCAGGAAAAGCTTCACGAAGAAGAAAGTGCCCGAGTTGTAACTACAAGGGAGAGAGATGGTCCATGAAGCCAAGAGATAAGGAGGAAGTGCATTCCAGGCATGAGCCATGGCCAAAGCAAAGGCCCAGAGACTGGAGATGATGTATCATGAATAAAAGAGAAACAGAAAACGCCAACTTGACTGGACCACAGAATGCAGTGGGGATAGTAATGTCCAGTGAGGCTGGAAAGGCAGGTTGGGACCAGGTTGCAGAGAGCATTAAAAACTAAAGAGCTGATGTTTCATTCTAGAATGTTAGTCTGTTTATGGAGTGGGGAAATCACATGATTAGATCAGCACTTAAGGGAAATGTCTTTGACAGCAGGGTGTAGACCGGACAGGAGTGGGGAGAGCTAGGAGACAAGGAGACCAGGTAGGAAGCTGCTGCAATAATCTGAATGAGAGGTAATGGCATATTTGTGCATGAAGAGGTGGGAGAGATGTCATGAAGATGGACAATGAAGAGATATGGTAACCAAGCACATGTGGTGAAGGAGAGAGGGGATTCTGGAATAATGTTGAGATTATGAACTTGGGAACTGGATGGATGGTGATGTCTTTGACAGAAATGGGGAAGTTTGGAAGAAGAGAAGGCTTAGGTAGGAAGATCATGGGTTTGGTTTTAGATAGGTGGAGGGTATGATGTCTCCAGAGCATCCAGTTTAAACTGTCCAATAGGAAGTTGGTGATACGGAACTGAAGCTTAGGGGAGAGACTCAGATATCAGCTGCATAGATATAGTTGTTAATACATCATGGGACCTGGAATGCTTGCCAAAACAGAGTATAGAGAGAGATGAGAAGACAACTTGGGCCAGAATCTTGGCAAACACACAGTTACGGGGGCACGTTATAAATGGTGAGCCTCCAGGGAGGCTGAGGAGTGGTCAAATGGGAAGAAGATGAGCAAGGAGAGGGCAAAGCCATGAAAACCTAGGAGAAAGCATATTCAAGAGAAGATTGTTTGACAGTGTCAAATGCAGGAAATAAGTAAAGAAAGATTAGGACTGAGAAAAGATCTTTAAAAGATCACTTACTTAATAAGGTAGCAAGCACAGAAAGATAGAGTGCCAGTCCTGGAGATAGGACATCCTAGGTTCAAATCTGGCCTCAAATACTTTGGCAAGTCACTAAACCCCAACTGCCTAACTCTTAATGCTCTTCTGTCTTAGAATGTATACTAAGGAAGAAAGTAAGGAGAGATAAGAGACAGAAAGAAAGAGGAGGAGAAGAGAGAAAGAATGAGCATTAGAGAGAAAGAGAGAGCAGTTGAGAGGGAGGGAGAGAGAGAGACAGAGACAGAGAGAGAGAGGCAGAGAGAGAGAGAGAGAGAGAGAGAGAGAGAGAGAGAGAGAGAGAGAGAGAGAGAAGAGAACTGATAACTTCGGAGAGAACAATTTCAGGTGAGTGATAAAGTCAAAAGCCAGAATGCAAAGCTTTGAGGAATGAGAGGAAGGAAGGGGGTTTGGGAGTTGGACATCATTTTGATCATTTAAAAAGCAGATATCCTTTTTGGTCTCTCCTAGATCTAAGCCCATAGCCCCATTATCCTGTATTAGAGCATAGATCACATACTCTCATTGAGGAATAACTTATCAGATATGGGAATTTTCCAGCTCTCCTTCCTCTTTTCTTGCCACCATTTCATTACCCATCACCACCCCTTCTAGGTGGAAGTGTTGACAAAGCAAGAAGGTGCTGATTTCTGAGTCACAGTCTCAGATTTAGAAGAGGGCTCAGAGGCCATCAAGTCTGACCAGAACACAAACCCTCTTCCTTTGTAAGTACCAGACAAAGGGTTGTCCACCATCTGCTCAAAGACTTCCTGTGGTGTAGGACCCATTGCTTCCCAAGGTATGTTGTCTCTGGACAGCTCTTCCTGACATGAAGCCTGAATCTGCCTCTCTGACCCTTCTACTCACTGTTCCTGGCTAGTTTTGTGCTCTGGGGCCAAGCAGAATGGGTCTCATGCCTCTTCCATGCAGTCACACCCCAGCCCTGAACTGCTCTGCCCAATGAGATCACTGAGAGAACTCAGAACAGCATCCCTGCTGTTTGTGTGTGTGGACCTCCCCAGTTGCTCCTGGGATTCTGCTGTGCGTGCTGCCTGGGTCCAGGAATCATTGCTCCCAAGGGCTTAGGTGTACAGCCATAAAAGGACTTGAAAAGTATCATCTTCCCTGATCCTCTTACTTAATTCTAAGTGGAAAGAGAGGCTCAGAGAGGTCAGATAACCACGCCAAGACCTCAAGGGTGGGAAGTGGTAGAAGCAGGCCCTGAACTCTGGTCCCTAAACTCCAAAGTCAGCACTCAGTTCCATCATTTTGCTGCTGCAGTGTTCCTTTCAGAACCTGCCAACTGGACATCCTTTTCTAATGCTGTCTGGGGTGTGGAGTTATCTCTGTCAGGTCCAATTCCATCCCATTTAATTAATTTAATGTAATTAAATCCCAGATACTGGGGGCATTAAAAAAAAGTGTGCAGGGGTGCATATCCTGGATATAAATGCCAAAACAAAACATCCCCTGGCTTCAAGAAGCTTGTGTTCTACCAGGAAATACGCTGCTTCCCCAGGTAAACAAATACAAATTGGTTCAAAGGATTTAGGGGACAAGAAAACTCCACGAACTTGAAGAAAGCAACCCTGTGGAGTCGATGTCTCTTGAGCAGAGCCTTGGAGGAAGCCAGTAGGTATTCCTAGAGACAGAGATGAAAGGAGGAGCCCGTTGAAGCCAGGGTGAGCAGCGCCACTGCGAAAGCAAGGAGGAAAGATGGTATTTT
Organism: Monodelphis domestica; assembly: GCF_027887165.1. Taxonomy (NCBI): domain Eukaryota; kingdom Metazoa; phylum Chordata; class Mammalia; order Didelphimorphia; family Didelphidae; genus Monodelphis; species Monodelphis domestica. The sequence goes on along the minus strand of NC_077227.1, from coordinate 21,935,216 downwards.
GTGTATGGGGAACCCTAAATGGGTCAGTTTGACTGGCGTAGAGAATGCATGAAAGGAAGCACTCTGAAATGAACCTGGAAAGGTAGGTTGCAGCCAGGCTGAAGGGCTATAAGTACCAAAAAGAATAGTTTGTATTTTATCCTAGAGGTCATTGGGAGCCATTGAAATTTCTTGAGCAAAGGCCAGACCCATGCAGGGAGCTGTGTGGAGGATGCATCAGAGAGGGGTGGAACCAGCTAGACAGGAAATCAATAAATAGACTATTTTGATATCCTAAGCAAAAATTTTTATTGTTGTAGTTGTTTTGGGTTTGTTTGTTTTTTTCCCTTGGGAGGGAGGCATGTTGCACTAGGCGGTGGCTGTGTGAATAGTAAAAAGGAATGGATGTGAAGGAAGACTTGAGGAGACATTATCATCTTAATTGTTGTTGGAGTTTCAGGAACTGAATAAATTTCAAGCCAGGATAATGTTGACTATGTAGCAGGAAATGAGGAGGTAACTGCATGAACAAAGGTGTGGAGGTGGGATGCTCCATAATATACTTTTAGGAAAAAGATCTCATGCTCAGCAGAGTTTAAATCACAAATAGAATAGGGTAAGGCATAGATCACCCTACCAGACCAGAAGGATTAAGGGTTAGAGTTCATGGCAGTCGCTAGAGGAAAGAGGTCACTCAGAATGAAAATCTTAGAAGGAACCTCCAGGCTATCTGTTCATTAACAAGCATTTATTAAATGTGTATTGTAGGACAGGCACTGAGGGTGCAAGGACAAAAGCTAAACCAGCCTCTACCTTCAGGGAGCTTCAATTCTAACAAGGAAGACTACATGCATATCTAAAAGAAAATAGAGAAAGGGTAGCTAGGTGGCATGGTGGATAGAGTGCCAGGCTAGAGCCAGGAGGACCTGGGTTCAAATCTGGATTCAGACACTGTCTAGCTGTGTGACCTGGGGCAAGGCACTTAACCCCATTTGCCAAACCCTTGCTCATCTCTCTTTGAGTTGTTACTAAGACCAAAAAAATTTTTTTTAACGGGGAAGAAATACAAGGTAACTTGGAGGGATGGGGAGGGCACCGGTTGCTGGGGGAACCAGGAAGGATTCATGCTGAACATGGCATATGTGCTGAGTGTCAAAGAAAGCAGGGATTCCCAGAGGCAGAGGTGAGGTAGAGTATATTCCGCCTCTCAGGGCACACAGCCAGTGCAAAGGTGTGGAGAGGGGAAATGTGCATCCAAATGAGCATCCTCTTCCCCAAGACTGTGCCAATGAGTGTTTATCCAGCTTGCATTCACCTCTTTGAAGAAGATACCACAAGCCTGTGACCCTCAGTGCTCAGGGTGTGGCGGGCTTCATTCCTCTAGAGTCAATGGGGAGAGGTGCTAATCCCGACAGAGCAGTGTTAGCTTTAGCTGTCACTGGCTGAGGAACAGCCCCAAAAGTCCGAGAGCTGCCTGCCCTGGGGAGCCTCTGAGCTCCTCAGGCAGAGTGTGCCAGGAAGAAAGGAGACTGGCAGCAGGAGTTTTGTAACTGGGCTCCAAGTTACCCAGGGGGCCTCCCTCTGAAAGGACACAAGTATTGATTCTAAGATGGTAGATAAGAGTCTGAAAAAAATCATTACGCACCTACTATGTGCCAGGCACCATGCTAAGTTCTGAAAATACAAAACCAAAAAAAATAAACGCACCTACTATGTGCCAGGCACCATGCTAAGTTCTGAAAATACAAAACCAAAAAAAAATAAATGCACCTACTATGTGCCAGGCACCATGCTAAGTTCTGAAAATACAAAACCAAAAAAAAATAAATGCACCTACTATGTGCCAGGCACCATGCTAAGTTCTGAAAATACAAAACCAAAAAAACTAAACGTACCTACTATGTGCCAGGCACCATTCTAAGTTCTGAAAATACAAAAGCAAAAAAATAAACACACCTACTATGTGCCAGGCACCATGCTAAGTTCTGAAAATACAAAACAAAACAAAAAAATAAATGCACCTATGTGCCAGGCACCATGCTAAGTTCTGAAAATACAAAACCAAAAAAAAAAAAAATCCCTGCCTTCGGGGAGTTTACATTCTATTATAACATCATTGCTTGTATTTTCTCTACATTTTGTGTATCTTCACAGGTTTTTATTCCCTTAAAGCAGAGATGTCTGGTTCTCCTTTTCCCTTGAACCCTCCTGATAGCTCCAGTGCCTGCCTGTTTCCTGGCATTTTCATCCTTCCATCATCAGACAGATAATTTTTAAAAAAAGAAAAAGAAGAGCAAAGAGAAGGCTTATCTGTGATTCTGTGATCTCCTCACCCCATTCCAGAATTTGAATCCTGGATGATGAGGATCTTAATAGTTGGAAAGGGACATTACCTACCTGGGCAGCTTAGAGGAGTTTTACAAACTTGACTCCGGAAAACTTTATTTAGTCACAAGGACTGTGCATTTCATTGTGAATTCAGTTCATTTAATCCCCAGTTATCAAAGGCAGCTCTTATTCATGTGAACAACCAATTTACATCGGGCCAAGACCGTGCGTCTGCCTGTGCACGTCAGACTCTTACATTATTTACCAAAACGCACAATTTGATTACCTTCCCCCGCCTCTCGCCATCCAGGCAGGGGGGGCTCTGCTGGTCACGTTAATTACATTTTGCAGAAGGTCAATGAAAGCTCCACAAATTAGGTTTTTCACTTAGTACTTATCAGAACCTCAGAAATATCATTAGGGCATTTTGGATGTACCAATAAAATTGCTGGTACATTTGTTATGAAGATTAGACTGAAGGAAGCTGTTAAAATGAGTAAGCTTACAACTACATCCCTCGTCCTTTACTGAAGCTCTGAGCGTACATAGACTGGGTTACATCTCAGGTTAAACATTTCGTTGGCTCGCCCCCTGCCTCCTGTTTCTTCTGGGAATATTGGAATCTGCCTGGTTTCCCCCAACCAAAGAGGAGGGCTCTTCTCTCCTTTGCAAGCACTTGGGCTGACGAGACCCAAAATAAGACAGATTGGATTTAGCTGAACTGACTTCTCTCTCATAACTCGGGTGTAGACTTCATTGATGGGAAGGTAGCAATCTGCTGGCTCTCAGGATACCGAGACTAGAAAACAGAAAGCCCCTCCATATTGATAGCAAAAGAGGGGGCCACAGACACTCATGGGAAAGGAGGCAAGAGGAAACCATTCTATGCACTGCCAAGAAATCGGAAGAGGAGAATAGTGTGTTCCTCGGGCATGCTGGCCTCTATTGTAGTTCCTGAATAGAGTCTTCTGATACGAATGTTGGATGGAATGGTTTGGGTTGGATGGCCACTAAGGGTTCTTCCAACTTTGAAACTCCATGATTCTATGTAAATACTCTTTAACGGTTCTATGTTCATAGATTTGTCTGTTTACATATATGTGCGTGTTATATGCAGATTATATGTGAGGGGGACAAGGGAGGATTCCAACATTTATTTTCAATTCTATTCATATTGAGAATTATTATCTGGCAGAGCAAGAGGGTATCTTAGAGGTTCAATTCCAAAGCATTTCCCAAGCTTCCATTTTTTTTTTTGGCAAGACTATGCTGGGTTTTGAAATGACTTATTCTTTGGTTTATAGTTGAAGAAAGCAAGACAAGGATAGGTTGTGCATTGACTGGAGGCCCATGAGTTATTTGGGAGATCTGAGATTAGAATTTAGATCTACCGAGTCTTAATGCAGGTGCCATTTCATTATAGAAGGCTGCCTCCCCGTCACCACAAATCTGTGGTTTCCAACTTTTCTTTTTTCAATTTTGCTTCTGTTCTAGACTATAGTAGCCGTGGATTTTTTTTTAATTGAAAGAAATATCCTTGAGTATTGATGCTGGTGTTGCCTTGTGACCTCTCTCTTTGCTTTTAAAATTATCTTTGGTAGGAAGTTTCCATTCTTTGGAAGCAATCTTTGCCCTTAGCATTCATTCCCCATGTCTATCCCGTGGTCCATTGTCCTCCCTGGTTTCTAGGAATTTCACTTCAGAGGGCAATGAAATATGCCCAAGTCCTCATGAATGTTTTTTTTCTTTCTTTTTTAAAAATTCTTAGAATCAATACTAAGTATTAATTCCAAGGCAGAAGGGTAGTAAGGGCTAGACATTTGGGATTAAGTGACTTGCCCAGGGTCACTCTGTTAGGAAGTGTCTGAAGTCAGATTTGAACCCAGGACCTTCTATCTTTAGGCCTGGCTCTCTTTCTACGGAGTAACTTAGCTGGCCTTTTTGAATATTCTTTTTGATGACATAAATCATAACCCATCCAAGTCTGTCTGCCCTATGCAACTTTGGGCCACATCTTGACTTAAGTCCATTGCAAGGAGTCTGGGCAATGTTCTAGGGGTTCTTTTACCTTCATCTTGACATTTTGGGAGTATAAATGTTGCCCTTGTCCTGCACATCTATTATTCTTGACTTTTATCTAGTATCTGCTCAAAGAACTATGATGGAGAACCCACTCCTTCCCAAGACTTTGGACAGCTCTCCTTGTTAGCAAGTCCTTCCTGACATGAAGCCTGAATCTGCCTCTTTGTCCCTTCCACTCACAGCTCTGGCCTAATGGGCAACTCAGAGAAATCAGAACAGAGTCCCTTCTTTTTGTCTGCTTGGACTCCCCGTTGCTCCCAGGATTCTGCTGTGCGTGCTGCCTGGGTCCAGGAATCATTGCTCCCAAGGGCTTAGGTGTACAGCCAAAAAAGGACTTGAAAAGTGCCATCTCCCCTGATCCTCTCAGTGTGGATCAGTGAGAATTTAATTCTCTCAGTGAGAATTAAATCCCTGATTTAATTCTCAGTGTGGAAACAGAGGCTCAGAAAGGTCAGATGATTTGTCCAAGACCTCAAGGGTGGGAAATGGCAGAAGCAGACCCTGAACTCTGGTCCCTGAACTCCAAAGTCAGCACTCAGTTCCATCATTTTGCTGCTGCAATGTTCCTTTCAGAACCTGCCAACTGGACATCCTTTTCTAATGCTGTCTGGGGTGTGGAGTTATCTCTGTCAGGTTCAATTCCATCCCATTTAAGTATTAATTACATACCAGACACTGAGGGCATTTAAAAAATGTGCCAGATGCTGTGGGTATAAATGCCAGAACAAAACAGCCCCTGGCTTCAGGGTGCTTATGTTCCACTGGGGAAGGGGAAAGGACACAGATAAGCAAATACAAATGGGTTCAAAGGATCTGAGGGACGAAGAAATACCCAGAACTTGAAGAAGTCAACTTTGTGAAGTAGGTATCTCTGGAGCAGAGCCTTGGAGGAAGCCAGTAGGTATTCCCAGAGACAGAGATGAAAGGAGCAGCCCATTGAAGCCAGGGTGAGCAGCGCCACCGCAAAAGCAAGGAGGAAAGATGATATTTTGAGTACGGGGAACAGTAAGTAGGTCAGGTGGATTGGAATAGAGAATACATGAGGGAAAGTTGGGGGCGTCCTGGGCAGGCAGCGGTGTGGGGGATGGACAGAGAGGAGCGAGACCATCTAGGCACAAAATCAATATGCAGTCTATTGCCATATCCTGAGGAGAAGGGTTTTGGGGGGCTTTGGGGCTCCATCAGGCTGGTGGCCATGTGAGTAGTAAAAATGGAAAGGTCTGTTCAACCTCGTGGAAGAATGAGGAGATGCCCTCATCATCATCATCATCATCATCATTCTTAGAGTTTCAGAAACTGAAAGTCACTGCAGTCCGAGAATGCTGACCGGAGAGAATGCTGACTCATGTTTATTGGGTAATAGGAAGGGAAGCTGGGCCCCTGACCTCACATAGTGGCTGGCTTAGGGCTTGAAGCAGAGGGATTAGACACTCTTTGAGCGCTTCTGTGTGACTAGCTGTTTCTAAACTTAGCTAATCACGTATGCCTACATGTTGACCACTGGTGGTTTGATGTCCTCTGAACCATTCCAGTCTGCCCAAATATTAACAGAGGCAATGAATGACTCTGTGGCCCGGAGCCTCGAGCCCACAGCTCGATTCTTGAAAGGGGAAGTCGGCTCCTAATGGCTTTCTAGGCAAGGAGCCACCGTGGAGGGCACGGTGCCAATTAAAATGAAGCCTCAGAATTTATCTTCCTTCTGGGGACCAAGTCCTGTGCAGCCTCCCAGGAAGGAAATCAGCTCTCATTAGGGCCATAGCAACCTAATCTGGCAGCGTTACTAGAGTCAGTCTTTTTTTTTTTAAAGGAACCTTTATACAGGGAAGGACCATGTAGTAAATTATCACTAATAGATAATTCTGACTCATGTCTTGGGGGCCCAATAAAATGGCGGAAGCTTGGAAGGTAACTTCACTAAAAAGCAGGAGACCCCAGGACTGCGGACTAGAGCTTGAAGGAACTCCACTGGTCAGTGAAGCTAAGTCTCCTCTTCTTATACAGAGGAAAACTGGGATTCTGGAAGCTTCCATTTACTCGCTGACTTATTAGATGGGGATAGTATAATAGCACCTCCTGGAGTTATTGGGAAGCTCAGTACTCTTTAAAGTTTTATATGTGTGTGTATATAATTATGTATATATAAAGTGATTGTTATTATCAGCACCCCGAGTCATAAAGATGGCCAAGCATCCGAGCCCGGATTGATATCAGATCCTCTGACTCCAGATATAGTGTTTATTTCAGGTTCAAGAAGCTGATCACAACCTCCGTAGTATTTGCTATCTGTTAGAGAGGGACTTGGAGTCTCAGAATTTGTGTGACTTGCTCTTGGTCACACAGCTAAAGGTCAAAGATAGATTTTGAACCTGGATTTTCCTGATTGCATTCCAACACTATATTAAGACACTATGGGGATAGCTTGGGAGCTAAGTGGTCAGAGCAACCAGATCTAGAGTCGGGAGGACCTGGGTTCAAATATGGCCTCAGACACTTTCTAGCTGGGTGACCCTAGGCAAGTCATTAAACCCTGATTGCCTAGCCTTTGCCACACTGCTGTCTTATAATTGGTACCAAGGCAGAAGGTAGAGGGGTTAAAAAAAAAGACAATGACCAGTGCAAGAAATTAATTTCCCTTTTCCAGGTGAAGAATCGATGTGACTCAAAGTCAGTATCAGAACAAAGTATCGAGAATTTAAGTCCTTTAGAGTTGTCACTACCAAGAGAGAATGAATGATGTACCTGGTAGAGGAATTATGAGGAAGACAGGAACAAATCGTATCAATTCTACACCTCCAACCAGCTTTTTGAGCTTTATCCTAGAACTAAACTTTCTTTGTCGCATGCAGACCTCTATCTTGTATGTTGTTCAGTCATTTCAGTCCAGTCTGACTCTCCATGACCACGTTTGGGCAAAGATCTTGGAGTCTTTTGCCATTTCCTTCTCCAGTTCATTTTACAGATGAGGAACCAGAGGCAAACAGGTTGAACTGACTTGCCCAGGCTCGTGAAGCCAGTAAATTTCTGAGGCCAGATTTGAACTCATAAAAATGAATTTCCCTAACTCCAGACCAAGCAGTCAATCCACTGCAACTTCTGGCTGGGTCACAAATCTCCATAAGTAGTGCAATCGTTCACAAATATTTTAAATGCGGAGTGATGGAGAACCTTTTAGAGACTGTGTGCCATGATCAGCCCCCAGAGACTGAGTGCTCTGGTCTTCCTCTGCCCCCCATCGCCACCTTATCCCAGATAGGGAACCGAGAAAGCATTCCCATTGGACTGCCGGGCAAAGGGGCAAGTGAAGTAAAAAAATGTATTCAGGCATGGTGGATGGGGGGAAGAGAGCAGCTCACCCGAGTCCCTCTACCTTTCTAGTACCTAACTTTGGCTGGTGATGGAGTATGTGCCCACAGAAAGGGCTCTGTGTACCCTCTGTGGCACTTGTGCCATAGGTTTGCCACTATAGCTCTAGGATATCTTTCATCCATTCTGTCTTCTTTTCTCCATCCAGCAGTCATACTCATTCTTCAGGTCCTCATGATCTCTCATCTAGGTTATTATAACAGTTCAAACCTGGTCGCAGACTCTTCCTAGCTGAGTGGCCTTGAACAAGTCACTTCATCTCTAATTGTCTGACAAAAGGATCCCTCCAGAGGACTGGATCCTCTGGAGGAGGAAATGGCAAAGCACTCTAGTATCCCTGCCAAGAAAACCCCGTGGAGAGCTGTGGTCCATGGGATCAAAAAGAGTCTGCTGTGAATGAGCAACAGCAACGAATGGCTTATTATACTAGCCTGCTAGTTGTTCTCTACTAATTGATCAACATCCCCAGATCAATCACATTGCTAAACATCAACAGACTGCCCAAGGCACTTACTTGTCTGACTACTCCTTGACTCCCTTTCTGGGAAATCTTTGTTGGCTCCTCCCTTACGAACTAAGAAATAAAATCCCAACTTCTTTGCTGGGTATGTCACAGGCTTCCCTGGGCTGGTTCTACCCTACTTGGCCAGCTTGACTTCAACCTTTCCCCCTTTTGTGCCCTACTTTCTGGCTGATGTTATCTTACACTCTTCACCTCCGTAGTCACAGACTTAGCACAAACTCTGTGTGTGTGTGTGTGTGTGCATGTGTGTGTGTGTGTGTGTGTGTGTGTGCACGCACGCTGTTCCCGGCACACAATTGACCCTTCGTAAACGCACGCCGACTGGTTCTTCACTGCCCACCTCGCGCTTCCCGCCATGGCTGCAGTATCCTCCAGCCATCTCTGTCTCAAGTGGCCACTCTTCCTCCTCTTGCCCTCATCAAAATTTCTGCTGCTTCGCCCGCCATCTTCTCCCCTCACACAGCCAGAGAAAGTGATCTCTCCCTCCTCAAATGTTCTTAGGATATTTGATCTGGATTGCAGCTTTAGACTCATTAGGCAATCTTTGTAGGCAGTATATTAGGTAATGATGGGTGTGTTTATATATACGTAATGATGTATGTGGTATACAGCGGTGCATGTATGTGACGTATACAGGAATACATGTATAAATGCATATATGTGTATTTGTGTGAAGCATGTTAAGCATCAATGTGTGTTGGTATGTATCATGATGCATGTATGTGTACATGCATACATGTGGTAGACATCGGTGTATATATGTAATGTATATTTGAGGGCAGGTATAAATGTGCATGTATGTGTATGTAATGGTATGTGTGATGGTGCATGTGTGCCTACATGTGTAGTTGTGTATTATATGCGTATGCATGTAATCTATATTGCATGTATGTGTGGTGGTGTGTGTAATTTATATGTGCAGGTATATATGTAATGGTGTCTGTATGTATTGTGTATATGTATATGTAATGGTGTCCATACATGTTTGCGTGTACTGTATGTGTGAAAGCTTTTAGAGGTAGAGTGCCAAGTCCTGCCCACCCCTTACCCAACACAGGGGAGGGAGGCAGCGCTTCCATTGGGCTGCTGGTCAGGAGGGCAGGGTGGTGGAGAGGGGGAGGGGAGAAGCTCCACCTGAGCCCTCTGCCTTTCTAGTGACAAACTTGGGAGGTGGTTAAGTCCCCACAGAGAGGGCTCTGCATGCCATCTTTGGCACTCATGCCATAGGTTCACCATAGGCTCACTGACATATTTAATGATGTATATATGGAATGATGTATATATTTGTGTATGTCTATATACATACCACACACAAGTATCCCTCCCACATAGTTGTGGTTAGGGTCCCAGGGCCCCTGCAATCTGGAAAATCCGTGTAGAATGTTTTGGCCCTCCCTTCATAGCAGAGAAGAATTTGGAGTTCTTTACAGCATGTTTACAGTAACCCAGGTGAAGGGCCATTGACTCTACAGAGGCCAGGGTTCACATTTCTAGCCTTTGTGTGTCTGCTGCGCTTTCTCATTCTTTTTGCAAACTTTACCTTTGCCCTTATTTGTACTTAAAAAAAGAAATCGTGCATATTTGTGTTATGAAAAGATATGTCGATATTACCCCATACTCTCCATCATCTTGTGTATTTCTGAATTTCTGACCTTTTTGGTGTCATCTTGTGGCCTCCACATGTCATCTGAAACTTCTGCAAAACTCCCCTGAAATTCCCAATTAATTTCTTATTCCAACCCATGAATGAAAATGCTATGGGGAAAGTTACAATTTGGAAAGGATACGTGCGTGTGTGCATGTGTGTGTGTGCGTGTGTGTGTGTGTGCGCGCGCGCGTGCGTGCGCGTACATATACACAGAGAGAGAGAGTCAGTGGGGAAGGGGATACTAACAGTAGATAAACCAGGAAAGGGCACTCATTAAGAGGCTTCCCTTGAGATGAAAAGGTAAGGAAAGCAAGGAAAAAGAGATCATTCTAGCCATGATCCAGAATAGGCAAAAACCCAGAGATGAGAGATCAGACTAGCAAAAGTTCATTGCAATGTATCCTGGGGATCCAGAAACAAAAGTGAGAAACTTCCTCCTGCCTTCAAGGAACTTATATTCTATAAATAATGTAAAAGGATTCAGAGTCTACAGGAAACAAGCCAGATTTCTTGAATTAAATTAGTTGTTCTAACTAAAGGTTCTCATGTTAGATTTGGAAGACCAAAATCCTTTCCCCCAGGAAGGAAAGCTTAAATTACAGGGTACAGATACTACTCACTAGTTGGCCAGTTTCCTGGGACAAGAATCGCCATGGCTGGCTATTTATAGTATTTGGTGCTTAAGCAAGACCTGTACCAGCTCTGCTCTCTGGTTTACGGCTGTAGAAACAGAGGCACAGGAAGATTTAGTAAGTCACACATGTCCAAACAACAGCTTCATGTCCAAACAAGGATTAAAAATGCCCAACTCAGAGTTTCCACACTTGCTAGCCCCTCTGCCTCTCCCCCAGCCATGTGGAAGACACTGCCTGCCAAGTGAGTCTGTGATTTAATTAGCAAGAGGGCAGGAGACTTAAGAGGCACTACAAGTGGATAGATATATGCCCTTCACTTTTCATAAAACCTATTTCTGTAAGGCAGTCTCTAAACTAGATTTTCCCCCAAATTGAATTGTAAATGCATCAAGGAAGAAGCTAAATGTTTCAAGGGGACTTCCTTCCATGGAACAAAGGATCCTTTAGAAATCATCTCCCTTTTTTAATTAATACGTCTGTTTTGTAAGGTCAGGCTCCAGTGCACCAGTTTTTCCCTAAGTGGGTACACGTCCTCCTGAGAGTGTTTGTCTTGATGTCCCTTCTTGGGATGGGGGAACAGGATCCAAAGCAGGGGTTTAGCCTTCCCTTCCCTAGAAGTAGTGTCTAGCAGTGCCATTGGAGGGAATGAATGCATTCTGCTCAGAATGATATAAAGATTGAATGATGGTAGAATGGGGAGAATAAGGATTTGGGGGAGAAATTTTGAAGTCACTAAAAATGACAAAATTCAAGGAACATTTGCCCCACCCACAAATATGACCCCCAAAAGCCGTGCAGCGAAAAAGAGGATTGACTCTTAAACTCAGATTGCTGCTCCTTATTACTAACTTGTGGGGTCCTTTGCCAAATCCCTTATCCTTAACTAAAGAATTTCTGTGATTTCTTCCACCCCAAATATATAAAACTAACGATGAGGTTTTAGCCTAGAGAAAAGAAGTCTTAGGGAAACAGGGGTTTAATGACAATCTACATATAATAGGAGTACCTGGAAAATCATTTTTACAAGTGGTACCCCTCCCTCATACAATGTACCTCATCTGATCAAAAAATCATAGATGGGGGACAACTAGGCGGCTCAGTGGATTGAGAGCCAGGCCTCGAGGCATGGGAGATCCTAGGTTCAAATCTGGCCTCAGATACTTCCTAGCTGTGTGACCCTGGGCAAGGCATTTAATCCTCCTTGTCTAACCCTTACCACTCTAATGCCTTAGATAAAATGCACTATATTGATTCTAAGCCAGAGTGTTAAAAAAAAAAATCAAAGATCCCAAATTGCAACCGAGATGTTAAATTTATTTTTGGTAGTCAGCCAGAGAATCAAAATTAATGCAAAATGAAAGTAAAATTTATTTAATCAAATACCAAAGCGAGAGAAAAGTATCAATAGAATCCCCTATATACCTGAACACCTCTACAAATCACACTTCATCAGTGAAAAGAAGGCACCGCCCTAAGAAAGAGTTATCCCTTCCACATCTCCACTTTCCTCATTGCAGTTTTGATATTTTGTAGAGATGTCGGCATAAGAAATTAAATAGAAATTTGGGGGGAGTTTTGTGGAAGCCACAGGCAACACGAAGGCCAGCAGATGACACCGAAAAAGTTCAGAAACTCAGAAATATATGCTTAATCCACCATGTAAAATAACACACTGAACACCCTATAAAAGAAAAAGAAAAAGTCAGACTTCTTCTCTGCTCTGAAGGGAAGGCCAAAAAGTTTTACTTGGATTTTCCAGATCCTAGGGGTGCCATGTCCCTAACTCCCATGAGGTGGAAGGGTGAACTGTACATTGGAGGGCACCCATACTGTATAGACGTCTAGTAAGCACATGTGTTGGTCCTAAATTTTTATCAACTTCATCCCTCTCCTCAAGATCCTGCACTTGTGATTATGGATTGTTTCCTTCTTTATAGTTGTATCTCCACTGCTTCTGAGGCCCAAGTTTCTGGGTGCTCATAGAGAAAGTGCTTAATCTAAAGACTTATTGAATTGAACTTTAATGCAAATGAGAAGAAAAGAAGGGAATAGGCAAGAGCCAAAAATTCCAAGTAGAACAATAAATTGTCCAACCTTCAGTCAGTCCTTTGATGAATAATACCCTGACTAGGGTATAGACCAGTGATGACTAACCTTTTAGAGATTGAGTGCCATGGCCTACCTGCTTCCCCTCCCTTACCCCACACCCCACACAAGGGAGGGAGAAAACATTCCTGTTGGGCTGTTGGACAGAAGGGCAGATGAGGTGAGGAATGTCCTCAGCACGAAGGAGGGGGGGAGGGGAGTGTCCAGAGTGCTCCCTTCCCTTCCAGCTCTGCTGACTGTGAACCACCCACCTTGTTCCCCATCACTCCCTTTGGGCTGCTGAGCAGAGGGGAGGGTAATGTGAAAAAATGTCCTCAGGTGGGGTGGAGAGGGGGAAGGGAGGCAGCGCCACCAAATCCCTCTGCCTTTCTAGTAACAAACCCTGGTGGAAGATGGCTCGTGCCCACAGAGAGTGCTCTGCATGCCCTCCTTAGCACACTTGCCATAGGTTTGCCATCATGTGTATAGACTTTGAGTCACTTTACACTTAGTATTCTAAGAGCCATATTATATGGAGGATAGGCTGCAACTCATTTTGCTTGCCTTAGAGCCTTGATGGTAAACCTATGGCACATATGCCAAAGTCCTCTCTGTGAGCATGCTTACAGTCTCCCATGAGAGTTCATTACTAGAAAGCCAGAGGGACTTGGGACAGAGCTATCCACCCACCCCTCTGCCCAGCAGCCCAATGGGGGCCCTTCTTCCTTTACCCATCTACGTTGTCACTTGAGGAAGGGGTTCACATGCTGTGTGTGAGGATGTGACACAGACAGCAACCTGTTGAGTCTGTGGTGAAGGTGATTCCCATGGTGGGGATGGAAAAGAGCTAGGTTTGAGGGAAGCATAGCTCAAAGTGGGGACATAGCTGGAGAAGAGTGGAGCATTGGGGCCAATCTCCTCTCCCTCTCCATGGATACCTCTCATCACCCACTCCTCTCCTCAGTAGCCCAGTGGGAGCCCTCCTTCCCCTGTATGGGGCAAAAGGGGTGAGGCAGGGAGCCAGGGCACAGCACTTAGTCTCTGGGTGGGTGGGGAGCATGGCACTTGGTTTCTGGGGGTGGTATGAGGCCAGGGACTGGCACTCCATCTCTAAAAGGTTCACTATCACTGCCTTAGATGGTATGAAGTAAGAGCAGCAATATATTAAAAAGTTTATAGGGTAATGTATAAGAGAATGAGATGTTAGGGAAACCTTATCAATTTGATAATATCTAAGGAATGACCTCAAGAAGTAGTGAATGCTACTTCTCATTAAAAGTCTTTATGGAGCAACTAGGTTGCTCATTTGAGAGTCAGGGCTAGAGATGTGAGGTCTTGGGTCCAAATATGGCCTCACATACTTCCTAGCCATATGGCCCTGGACAAGACCTTTAGTTTTCATTGCCTGGATTTTACCACTCCTCTTCTGCCTTAGAATCAATACTGATTCTAAGATTAAAGAGGTTTTAAGTCTTCATGAAAAGGCTGAATGAACACATCTAATTGTTAGGAAGGATTCTTGGTTTTGATTAGATGAGATTTTCTATAAATACTAGTGTACAATACCTTTCTACTACCCTCACAGATACATGCACATACACTTTCAAATTGGAATTGAAATTATAGAACTAGGGAATACCAAACAAACAGCAAGAAAGTTATTAAATGAGAGAGAGAGAGAGAATATATCCATAAAGATATGATGTTTAGTTGTTTTTTCAATGATATCCACCTCTGGAACCCCATTTAAAGTTTTCTTGGCAGAGATCAGGGCCTGCTTTAACATTTCCTTCTCCAGCTCATTTGACAGATGAGAAAATGGAGGCAAAAAAGGTTAAATGGCTTGCCCAGAGTAGCTAGTAAGTGAATCCGTATTTGAACTCAGTTCTTCCTATCCACTGTGCCACCTAGATGCCAGATATAGATATAGATAGAGTTACATACGTATACTTGAAGAATTGTATAAGCTCTGGGGATAAAAAGACAAAATTGCAAAGCTATCTCTTCCTCCAAGAGGTTACATTTTAACTTCAACATCGTGATATATAATAAATGTAAGATAGTTTTAAGTGGGAAGTTCTAGTGTGCCTGGGAGGACCAGAGAAGACTTCCCTTAGAAAATTGTGCTTGAATTGTTATTCAAAGGAGACCTGGGATTCCATTAGGCAGAAGTGAGGAAGAAGGGGATTCCAGCACCAGAGGAACAGCACTGCCTCTTTGAGGGAACAGTGTGCCTGGATCCTGGATTTGGAGTAAAGGGCAAGAAGGCTAGAAAGTTAGGCAAGGCTGAGGCTGAAATATCATACCTCAGAGGAGTCAAGATCAAGTCCCAACAAGGCCCTACATTTCACAGATGAAGAAACCAAAGCCTCCTGAGGCTGAGTGATTTGAGGAAGGCTTCAGAATGCCCAGAGAGAGCCTAGCCTTTACTTTAATTCAGCAGGATCTGTTTTTGGCTCTCTCACCCAAAATGCCCTTTACCAAGAAAGCTAAGAGAATAGATCTGAAAATCCGACACTGTGATCAGCATGGGCTCTGCTGCATTCTTGGCTCCTTTGTAACAAAGCTTCTTGAGGCAAATCCTTGGTATCCAATAGGAAGTAACAGAAGGGACTGGCCTTGGTCTCAGATATCTTGCAGGCTTCTCTCTCTCTCTCTCTCTCTCTCTCTCTCTCTCTCTGTCTCTCTCTGTCTCTGTCTCTCTCTCTCTCTCTCTCTCTCTCTCTCTCTCTCTCTCTCTCTCTCTCTCTCTGTCTCTGTCTCTGTCTATCTCTGTCTCTGTCTCTGTCTCTCTGTCTCTGTCTCTGTCTCTCTGTCTCTGTCTCTCTCTCTCTCTCTCTCTAATAAACCCTTACCTTCTGTGTAATGTGTACTGTGTATTGGTTCTAAGGCAGAAGAGTGGTAAGGGCTAGGCAATGGGGGTCTAGTGATTTGCCCAGGGTCACACAGCTGGGAAGTGTCTGAGGTCAGATTTGAACCCAGGACCTCCCATCTCTAAGCCTGGCTCTGGATATGACCCAACACCAGAGCTAGCAGTGGTTGGGGAAATCAGCCCAGGATCTGTCTAAGTTTGTTGGGTATAGCAGCTCCCTGAATGCACTGAAAAGTGTTTGGGGATTGTGCTGAGAGCATTGAATTTGAAATCAGAAAACCTGTGTTCAATTTCCCACCCTTGGCAGTATTCTTAGGATTGGATGGAATTGAGGAGATGAGGGGACCTTGTGGACCACAACCCCCCCCCACACACACACACACCCCTCTTCTTTCACTTGGGGAAACTCCAGACCCAGGAAACTCAGGATGGGTTCAGAGAAGCAAACAAAATCAGTCTTAGCCTATCCCCACCCCCAGTCCTGGGGGAGAAGCCTGGACAGGTCAGTGTGGCCACGCCATCTCTCAAAGTTTGGAGAGGGGGTGGATGAGAAGAGGGTTAGATCAGACTGGCCCACCCTTGCCCTTCCCTAGGGCCCTCTAGGGCTCTCTAGGGCTCCCCAGTGGGGAGCGCCTTTATGGGAAAAGCTGTAAAAGGCGGGAGCCAGATAAAAGGAGGGAGGTAGCTTCGTCCCACGCTGCCAAGCAGGCTGGGAGCAGGTGAACTTTCCGGGCTCGGCCACGGGACAAGGGGCCACTCTAAGCTGAGCAGTCCCCCGAGCCGGGCAACCGATCTGGAGGGCGTCGGCCCTAGGGGTGAGGGGGCTCCACCTCCTGGACCTGGTCCCCGGGACTCGCGTGGGCTACCCCGGGCCAGGCCCGGCCACCAGGCCTGGTTTTCATGAATGAAATCCAATGCGTGCCTATAAATAGCCACGAAGGCTGCTCACGTCATAGTGGGAGCCGTGGCCGTGGCCGAGGCCACCGCCCACTCCCTCCTCCCTCCTCCGCCTCCTCTCTCTTCTCCGCCCCCTCCCACCCCGAGCCAGCGCTGCCACCGGGGAGGGGCGGGAGGCCCGGAGCCCCTCGGGACTGCACCGTACAGGACAGGACAGGACGGGGTGCGGAGAGCAAGCGAGAGGACGGGCGAGCGCACGCCCCACAGCAGCCGCCCCAGCAGTGGACCGCGGGCCGGCTGGCCAGGCAAGCGGGAGGAAGCCAGCCGGGCGGGCCGGCGGGCAGGGGAGGGGCGGGCGTGCCATGCTGCTGCCGCCGCCGCCACCGCCGCCGCCGCTGCTGCTGCTGCTGCTGCCGCCGCCGCCTTTGTGCAAAGTTGGGCAGCGGCTGGCGGGCGGCGGCAGCGCGCGGCGCCCCGTGCGCCCCCGGGCCCCGAGCTGTGGCTGCTAGAGCACACGCCCCCTGGCCGCCCCCTGCCCCCCTTGCCTGCCTGCCTGCCTGCTAGCCGCTGCCGGTCCCCCCGGCCCTCCTACGAGCCACCGCCAGCGACCACCAAGCGCCGCCCCGGCTCCAGGGCTCCCGGGTTCCCGGGCTCCAGGGTAGGTTCTGTGTGGTGAGTCCGCTATTGTCTCAAACTTCCGGAGCAGCCCAGGCTTCCTGGCTGGCCGGTACCCCTGCCGCCTTCCCCTTGAAGCGCTGGGGTCTGCGGTGCTGGTCCCTGCCGTGCCCCTGCAGACAAAGGGAAGTGACAGCTGCGCCCCCAGCGCTGGCGGCCCCCTGCAGCAGGCACCACTTGGTGCCTGGAGTCCCCCCCAACAGGTTGCACCGCCCCCCTCTCCCCAGCCCCCCAGATCCCCGTTCTTCAAATACAGGGCTTCCCCAACCCTCCCGGTGCCCGCAGGACAAAGAGCTGAGCTCTGGCACACCCCAGGCACTCGGGAGGCAGGGATGCAGGCGAGACCAACCCTGCTTGCCCTTGGCACCCTCGGGAGAGTTTCTAGATCAGCCCGGAGTTTGGTGCTCCCCCCACCCCGCCCCTGCCTGGGTCTGTGGAGTCTGTTGTGGGTTGCTGTGACAACAGCTGAGGGCTGCTTGCCTTGCATGAGGGGCTTTGAGATCCCACATCCCTGGTCCGGGTCCTCCCGAACTCTTGAAGGGGGCCAGCGAGCCAGGGAAAGGTAGGAGGACCAGAGGCATTTCCAGGGCGGGAGACCTGAAAGGCAGGGGGAGGGGGAGGAATTTTAAGCATTCCAATAAATTGTTCTGTTGGCTGGGCTGTTTCTATCCCTTGCGATATCAAACATCTCAGTGCTGAGAAATGTCAATATTTGGACTTGAGCAAGCCAGAAAGTTGAAGCAGGAGAGTCAAGCAAAGGGTCCTGGTCTTGGCTTGGCTCAGGCGAACCCAAGCTGTGCATTTGGAGCTGACTGTACACATCTGCTGAAGTTTGATCCAGCCACTGTCCAGGGAGGGCAGATCTAGGAAGGGAGGCCGGAAGAGTGGCCCTGCCAGGGGACTCCTCCTCCAGGAGCCCCTCACAGGGGGTTCTCTCTGGGCTCTCCTTGGGCCTCCAACTAAATGGCAGTCAACTGGCATTCCGTACCTACTATGTGCCAGGCACTGAGCTAATCTCTAGAGATCCAAAGACAGACAAAACCAGCCTCTGCTCTCTAAGCACTCACAGTCCAGTGGGGAAGATAGTAACAAATGTTTACAAGATATACAGGGTAGATACTCAGCTTCAACCTGCCCTGACTGGCTCCCTCACCCGGCAGTGCTAGGCTTGCCCTGCCCCTGAGCTCCCCACTCATGCTTTAACTTCTTTTCTCTTTCCTTCGCACTTTTACTTCTGAAGCTTATCACTCACCATTCTGGAAAAGATCAGTAGTTTGCAAAATACCTTCCACTTGCCTGCCTCCTAGACAGTGGCCAGTAAGCCCATGTTGGGCCTTTTGATTTCTTCTAGGCAAACCTCTGGCTTATTGAGCCTCTGTTTCTACAAACACTTGTCAGAATCTGGGAGTTGCTTTTAACTCCTCCTAAAACTTTTCAGAGGCCTGTGGGAGCCAATAGCTACTAGATAGTAAACAGAAGCTGAGTATTTTCAGTGTAAACAAAGACTGCAGGCCAGGCACACACCTCTGTAGGTGAATGAATGATGGAGTGAGTTGGTCCACTGTTACCTCCAAAAGAAAGAAAACTGCTTCTCTTCTGGCTTTTGTGAACCTTATTTGGGCAACTGAAATGCTGGCCGCTATTTAATCCAGGAATGGGCTTGTGCTTCAGGAAACCTTGAAACAGCCACTCCTCACTCTTTAGGGGTTTACACAGAAGGAAACTGAGCCCCAGAGACATAAAATAACTTGTCCAAGATTATCAAGTTATAGAATAAGGAGATAGAATTTAAACCCAGATGCTCTGATTAAATGTCTAACAACCTTTCTGAAGTGAATTCTTCTCAGAGTCATAGAACAATTAAAGAAGAGAGTTGAGATTCAACTCACTTCTCTGACTCCAAATTCAGTGCTTTCTACTGTGGTGCACTTGCTGCTTGTATTTTGCCAGTATTTTGCATCTAAAGATCCTTCAGTAACTCCATGGCTTTTCTCCCCTGATATAAAGGGAGCATGTTGGCGTATACTCAGTTATGGGTGACAACACATTGTAAAGGATGACACTAGGCAACTGAATGTGGTAGGGCCATTAGGTTGGAGCAGCAAAGTGGTATAGTAGATAGAGCACCAGATCTGGAGCCAGGAAGAAGTTCAAATCCTGCCCCAGACACTTACAACCTGTGTGACCCTGGGTAAATCATTTCACTCCTGTTTGCCTCAGTTTCCTCATCTGTAAAATGAGCTGGAGAAGGAGATGGCAAACCAATACGGTATCTTTGCCAACAAAACCCCAAATTGGGTTATGAAGAGTCCGTCAGGACTGAAACGATCCAACTACAAAAAGAATCCGAAGGCAGGTGCAAACAAGGACTCCTTCAAATTGTAAGAAAGATGAGCTGAGGAATTGGGCTACTCTGGGTAATCCTGGGAAGGCTCCATCAGATGCTCTATAAAATGCTCTCAATTGCCATCTAACAATCCTGTTTTCTAGGCATAACAGATGTTTTAAATGATGAATCCAAGACAAAGAGTCAGTATGAAGTAGCCAGTGGTACACACTGTCACTGGCCCTGGACAAGTTGCCCTTCAAGTGTATCAGGCAACACTTAAGAGGAAATACAGAGAACATGCCAGTCTGCATCAATGGGGATCAAGTCTACTCAGGGATTTCCCTATATAAATGAAACATCAAAAAGAAGCTCTCATGTCAGCCAATCCTGACTCTACCACCCTTGTCACTTTTGTGACCTTAGACAATTCACTTAACTTCCCTAGGCCTCAGTTTCCCCATCAGTAAAGTGAAATGGGCTGAAATAGAAAACTACTAAGATGCCCTCCAGGCCATAGCTACGAACCTAACATTACTCCTTCACTTGGTTTGTACCCTCGGTTTTCCAAGCATTTATTTTTTTATAGTTCCAAAGTATACAGAATAGATGCATAAATATTATAAATGGTTACTTATCAATTTCAGAATATTTGACAAAGCAAAATAAAGCAGCATGGAATAAATAGTGAGTACAAAGAGAGCTGACATGATTGGGAAGACCTGTTCAAGGCCCATCTTGGTCTCATGTGGCCCCTGGGCAAGGCACTTGTGTTTTAGGAGGTCACTCTCAGAGGCAGAGTTGCAGAACAGTTGCCAATCGGTATCCACAGAGAGACTCCTTACCCCGATTTCCTGACACCCAGAATCTGACCCAAAAATGACTATAGGCAGCTTTAGCCACTGTACTTAGCAAATGAAAGGGAGTTTCCACCCTTTGGGAGAGGCAGACCCCTACCTAAACAGAAACTGCCAGTAGCTCCCTGGGGGCTCTCTGTGGGCAGTGGAGTTGGAAGAGTACTTTCTTTTGATGTAGTCAATGCCAGCTGGGAGCAGTGTTCAGGCCTTTGCTCTGGGCAGAGCAGGTCAGCATCTTCAATCGAACCCATGCCTTGAAAGGCTTTGTTTTGATATGGGTTTGTTTCCTATCTCTTGTGCCATGTCTGAAACCCACAGTTACAGATCGCACCTGTATTCAGACCAGGGCAGATCATGTAGTCAGAGCTAGAAGAGATCTCGGATGCCACATCGTTCAACTCTCTCATTTGACAGATGGTGACACTGAAGGGCTTTTCCTCAACTGAATACATTGATTAGTTAAGTGCCAGTTTGCATGTGTGTCTAATAAGAATTCTTTTCTACCTCAAGTCTTAGTCAAGGTTACCCAACTTAGATATCTGGATATCCCAAGAGAGAATGAATCTCTTTACCCTAGAGTTAATGCCAGTCCTTAAGAGATAGGCTATTCTGTTGCTTACTCTATTTGAGGTTGAATCAAGTCATCCAACTTCCTCTAGATCAAGACCTCAGTTTCTTTATCTGTCAAAAGAAGGGGGTTGGCTTAGGTGGTCCCTGGAGACCCTTTGAATCCTTATGAATTCTGCCAGAGCTAGAATTTGGTGTAAAAAATCACTGAATTCGGAGTCTGTGGACCTGAGTTTGAATCTTTGTAATGTGACTTATTGGCTTAGGTGAACTCCAAGGCAATTTACTGTTTTTTCTGGACCTCAGTCTCTTCCTCTGAAAAAGGGGGGTGGGGGGGGTTAGACTGGATAATCTCTGGGTCATTTGAACTTGAAATCAGTGCCCTTTCCTGGCACTGTAAATAGAGTTTAAACTGAACAGAATTGATTTCTTTCTCTGTTCCCCTAAGGCAATCATTGTAACAGTTCATTGTACTTCTTTCTATGTAGGTGATGAGGTAAAGAGGAACAATAAGCTTACTGGGTACTTATCCTCAGGACAAATGCCCAGGGACTTGATGCATTAGTTAAATATGCCTGAAAAGAAAACAAAAAAATAAAATGAAAGAAAGATCAAGCTTTAGCATAAGATATCTGAGTTTAAAGCAGCCTCCTCCTAAGTTGTTTTCTCTACTTCAGTGAAATTACCTTGGCTGCTGTTTTCATTGTGCTTTTTGATATCTCAACACCATTTTAAAGGGACAATATCATTTCAGAATTAAAAGCCAGATATTATACCCCTCCTTATCATCCTTATCAGCTTTCATTCTCTTCTTACCCTGGAAAGTATCACATTGCCTTCCACATATCCTCTTTCATGGGAAAATAGAGCTTATTTTATATGTTAGAGAAGACCACTTTTAAGACCCTCAAAGTCAATCTCTGGGCCAAAAGTCCTTCTGAGTGTAGTGCTTTGGAGTGATTGCACTTTTTGGAGACTTCTATAACTTCAGGTCTTAGGTACCTGAAAGCTGGATGCTGGAGAATCAAGATTTTATTCTATAGCTTGATTGCATTTATTTTTATCATATTCTGTACACTAGTAATCCACTGATGAGAGGGGAGAAATTCCAGTCTTGATTTGTGTTGGCCAGTGTCAGTTAAGAACATTCAGGGAGGATCCGATCCCTGACTGAGCACTATATAGGGGGAGACAAGAAAAATATAAGCGAGAATATGGTGTGGTAGATTAAGAGTCTGAGGACTTGTGTTGGAATCTCATCTCTATCATTTTTTACTCCATATGTAGTCTTGGGAAAGTCATCTTTCCCTACTTCCTCATCTGTAAAATGAAAAGGTTGGACTAGATGACCTCTTAAGCTTCCTTCCAGTTCTACACCATAATAATATTGTACTGTTTGTTCTCTGGTCTTGAAGTTCCTACAAGTTTGGAAGAAGACAGAGCCAATGAAAATGGATTGGAACAATGGGTGGGGGCAGTGCCAGAGGCTCCTAAACAGATAATGCAGCCTTATATTATGCAGTAGAGATAATAAATGCTGGAAGAACTCTCGGTGTTCCATTCTGTTACACTTTGGTGGTATCCCGTGAACTGACATGGTAAAATTCCAAACAGTTAATGACATGCAGATTCTCTAAGAGATCATCTGAGTGGACATTTGTGGGGAAATGTGTTTAACTAATTTCTTTTGCTTTAAATTAAATTTATTTTATTTCGGTGTGGAGAATAGAAGCATTTTCCAAGTTTACATTTATTTCCAGATTAATCTTTGCTTCTATATCTTCAGTCAAATAATCCATTTCATGAGAGTAGACCAAATGTCAAGGAAAGTTTGGGAGGTTACCTAATTTTCTGTTACAGTGAGACAAGGAGAAATCCTCCTCCTGGCCAGCAAGAGCCTGTTGGAAAGTATGTTGGAGATAGCAGAAATCTGGGTACAAAACCTACCTTTGACACTTGTTCCCATAAAGATCATATAAGGAATGGAGAAAAGAGAGGGTCTGGATTCAAATCCCACCTCTAGCAGTTAATTATGATGTATAACCATAGTCAAATCACCTTAATGCCAATGTGCCTCAATTTCCTTAGCTATAAACAGGAAATTTTGATTCCTGGAAACAGTGGCAGTTCCAGACTTAGTAATGGTACAAATCTGAGTTCAAATCTTGTCTCTGACACTTACTATCAATTGCTCAATCAATATTTATTAATCTCCTACTATGTGCCAGGAACTATGCCAGCACACTGGGGATACAATAGGAGGCTACCCTGAAGGAACTCATCACCAAATGAGGGGAGGCAACATATGAATGTATCCAGATAGTCTTCATTCAGGATAAATAGGAAATAAGTAAAAGAAGGAAGGCACTAGAATTAAGAAAGGGTTGGGTAATGGACTTCTCTACTAGCAGCAAAGCAATGATCCAGGACAATTCTGAGGGACTTAGGAGAAAGAATGCTATCCACATGCGGAGGAAGAACTGTGGGAGCAGAAATGCAGAAGAAAAACAACTGTTTAATCACAGGGGTCGATGGGGATATGGTTGGGGATGTAGACTCTAAATGATCACCCTAGTGCAAATATCAATGGTATGGAAATGGGTCTTGATCAGTGACACATGTAAAACCCCAGAGAAATCATACATTGGCTATGGAAGGAGGGTTGGGGAAGGGAAGGGAAAGAACATGAATCTTGTAACCATAGAAAAATATTCTAAATTAATTAAATAAAATTTTCAAAAAATAAAAAAGATAGTAAGGATTTTTATTAAACAAATAAAAATAATATACAGGAAAATCATTTAGTTGCATAAAAAAGGGTTAAGACTTAAAGGAAGCCATGGAAGGGAATAGGCAGAGATGAAGAGGGAAAATTTAGGAGCATAGAAAGCAGCCAAAGAAAATGCCCAGAAATGAGAGATGCAGTGTCATGTTGACTGAAGAATCAAGAGGCCAGTATCACCGAATCAGAGTATAAGGTAGGTAGTAAGATATAAGAAGACTGGTGAAATGGAAGAGGGGATTTGATTACAAAAGACATTGAATGCCCTATATAACCCTGGGCGAATTCTTTATCTTTCTTGAGCCCAAATTTGTCTTTTGGAAGATAGAGATATTAAACCCTTATGGGGGTTGGGAAGTTCAAATGAGATTTTGTACATGAAATGTTTAAGCACATGGATGAAGAGGAGGATTTTATCCTCATCTTTATGTGTGACTTTCAGAGAGAAATACTACTGGGACTAGCTATCATTATTTTATGCTTAGTGATTGTTTTGATGAGTAAAATTAACATCTTTGTGGTTTTATTTGGGGGGGGGGGGTAATTGACCAAAAGTAACCAGTCTTCCATTGGCACACTGAAAGCCATTTTCTGCAGAGCTCTTATAGTAGACACATTGATGGGAATGATAGGTGCCACATCATATCATAGTAACACATGCTTTTGATTTCTTCTTTTGGATCTATATGTTTTGAAAGTTCTTCTATGTTCTATGCAGTTGAGAGATTCTGCGTCTTTGATAGAACAACATTTGCTAAAACATTCTTAAATTTTTATGGGCTAATGTGATGTCCAGGATGGTGACTAGCAATAGTTTTGACCACAAATGGCCCAGTTCCAGTATACTCTCTTGGTTGGGCTCTCAAGGACAAGATCTGAATTTGCTGATCTATCTTCAAAAATGGCGGTCTTCTGATTGGATAATTCTAGCCGCTAGGTTGAGTCTCTCTAGGTATTGGGAAGGTGCTTAACTTTTGCAGCTTGCAGGAACATATTCCACAGTAGTCCAAGGCTATCTATAATTCCTAGTGGTCATGGCCTGGACCTGGATTGCCATCATAAATGTCTCTTCCCTATGAACAGATCTGTGTGATTCAACCATTTGGTTAATGCTTCTAGTTGAGCTGTTGGTTGTTACCCAAAGAGGGCCACACTTGGGTTTTTGCCATTTCACATGCTCCATTCAGATTTTTCAGTAAATAATAACATGACATAAGGGGAAAGTGAGGCCAAGTTTTTATTAGGAAGCATAGTTTCCTTTGAGGTGTGAGGTGTATGTTTGGGTGTCCAACCACTGTTGACAATATCCAATGGTGTGAACCATTCACTCTTCTGTTGTTTGTTTCAAAAGAATCTGTTAAGCTTTTAACTTGTTTATCTCTATCAAGCCCTTTCCTCCTTTTGTCAAAGAAAGGCATTCAACTTTCCGTAGATGCTTTAGGAGGTAATGGGCCCTGTATTTCATTTCTATTGGATAAGGTTCTGCTAGGGTACTTTCCAAATCTTTCATCATCAATTTTATAGTCTTAGAAGTATTATTATTATTAACAGAAAAGCCCTGTTCCAGTCATCCCAGACTAAAGGGGGCTAAAGAGGCCTGTTATAGCAACATTTCTACTCCCCTGTATTACCATAGTAGCTGGAGATTTTCCAATAAACAATAAGATGACATAAGAGGAATGTGAAGGCCAAATTTCTGTTAGAAACCATGGTTTCCTTTGAGATGTGAGATGTATGTTTCTGTGTGCATGTGTGTGTGTTTCTGTCTGTGGCCTAATTAAACTTGTGCAAATAGGTCATATCCAAAGATGGAGCAGCACCTTCTTAGCTCTGGGCTGTATTTAGGCCATATATTCACAATCTATTAGTTTTTTTTTTTAAATTTAGGAAATAAACAGTAGGTGCTATCAGCCCCCATTATAAGAATAGCTAACATTTCAATAACACTTTATATTTTGGAAAGTACAAATTTATCTTACTTGACCCGCAAAATATCTCTGAGAGGTGGCCGTATCAATATCCCCATTTTATAGATGAGGAAACTGAAGAGCAGAGAGGGACACTCCTCTTGCCTTGTTTTCCTCTTTTGTCTCTGACTGATCCTTCTCTATCTCCTTTGTGGGATTTTCGTCCAGATCATGCTCTTAACCATAGGTGTCCCTCAGGATTCTATTCTGGGCCCTTTTCTTTTCTTCCTAGATAGTGCTTCACTTGGTGATCTCATCATCTCCCATGGGTTCAATGATCACTTCTGTGCTGATGGTTCTCAAATCTACTTGTCTTCTCCCAGCATCTACTAACCTCCAAATTCATATCTCCAATCGCCTTTCTGACATTTTGAATTAGATGGGCAGTAGACATCTTAAACTTGACATGCCCAGAATGGCATGAATTATCTTTCCCCCTAAACCCTTATCCATCTTCCCCATATTATCTTCCCTTTTACTATCAAGGACAACTACATCCCCCATCCCCCTCCCCCAGTTCCTCAGGTTCACAAACTAGAAGTCATCCTGGACTCTTCACTTCCTCTCTCATCCCCCAAGTCCAAGCTGACCCAAGACCTGTTGATTTGCCCTTTGCAGCATCTGGTGAATATACTCCCTCTTTTCCAGTAGACCTCTTCTCCTCTGACCTGGCCACCCCCTTGTCCATGTCCTCACCTCACACATAGAATAGTACAACTGCTTGATAGGGGTCTGCCTGCCTCAAGCCTCTTCCTATTTCAGTCCATCCTCCATTCACTCACCAATGTGATTTTTTAAATGTTCAGGTCTGAATATGTTATCTCCCTCCCCCTTATGCTCTAATGGCTCCCTATGGTTTCCAGGAACAAACATAATTCTCAAAACCCTTCATAACTTGCCTCCTCCTACCTTTGCAGTCTTCTTACACCTTCTCCCCACCACACAATCTTTGATCCAGTGACACTGACTTCCTGATTGTTCCATGAACAAGGGCCAGGAAGGACCTGAGCCATAGCTTGAACCTAGAACAGAATCTTCTGCTCTTTGGACTCTCTTTCCCCTCACCTCCAAGCCACTGCTTGCCTGGCCCTGAACTTATCTGGTGGGACACTAGATGCTTGGGAGTGGAGGTCAGGAAGAGAAGTTGGTGCTTGAGCTGGCCTTTGAAATAAAGTAGGAATGCCAAGAGATGAAGATGAGGATGGAATTAATTCCAGGAATTGAAGGAGGACAGCCAGGAGATGGGCTGGGGAACAATGGGAAGGCCAATGTAGCTGAACTGCAGTGTTTAAGAAGGAAGAATCTGGAAGGGCTTTAAATGCCACCCAGAGGAGTTGGGATTTAAATCCTGGGAACACTAAGGAATGACTGGAGTCTGTTAAGTAAGGAGTGATGTGGTTGGACAGTGTGTTAGAAAACTGTTTGCCAAGTTGTGTGGAGTGTGAAATGGAGGGGAGAAAGACCAGGCAAGAGCACCAATTAGGAGGACTTCACAGTAGTCCAGGCAAGAGGTGGTGAGGGCTTGCACTAGAGTGGATATATGAGTGCAGAAAGGGGACCATATACTAGAGGTGTTGGGAAGATCAACATGACAAGACATGGCAATGTGGTCAAGGTGAGGGGAGACTTGAAGGATGGAAAGACTTGAAGGATGGAAGTGTCTTCAACAAGATCATGCAGTTAGTTTGGAAGGGCACATGGGACATAGTTGATGAAAATCATTTGAAGAAATTGAAGCTATTTAGCCTGAATGTGACATGCTATTCTCTTCCTATTTGATGGGCAGGCAGGCAGAAGAGAGATGAAACTTGTCCTGCTTGGCCCTGGAGGGTGAATCCAGGAGGGAACCATTGCAGGGAGGGAGGATTTCTCGCAAAGGGGCCAATCAAGGCATGATATCATAGAAACCTTCCCAACAATGGGATTTCCCAGCTTCTCAAGGAAGTGGGGACTTTCCTCACTGGTGGTAAACTGGAGCTGGATAATCACTAGTCAGCAGTGTTTTGGTGGGGGCTCTTTGTTGGGTCTGGGTTGGACTATAAGGCACTTTTGAGTTCCCTTCACCTCTGAGGCCCTGTAATGGTGTAACTTGAGGTGGCATACATGCTGCTAAGTGGCACAGTTGATAGAATATAGAACTGGAGATTAGGAAAACCCAGCTCTGCAATCTTGGACAAGTCACTTTTCTGAGTCTCAATTCCCTCATCTGTAAAATGGGGATATTAACAATAGCAGCCTCCCACAGTCATCATGAGAGTCAAATGAGAATATTTGTCAAGTGCTTCGCAAACCTTAAAACAGTAGAGAAGTTCTAGTTTGTTTTATCATCATATTATGCAAAGAGCACTGAACTGGGATTCAGGAGACTAGGATTTGGTCCTGGCTCCAACACCTGTTAATGTGACCATTTCTTTGAACCACTATATTTTCCAGAGGGGTGAAGAGCATATGTCCTGTGTGCCTTGCCGTGAGAAGATTGCTTTGGAAAGCAGATAGAGATGCGATCCATTGTTGGTATATGGGTTTGACCCCTGGGAAGTCAAAAAGGCTACCCTAGAGAGATTGCCAGCTGTTAAAGACAATCCCAAGACCCATTTCTCTTAGGAGACTGGCTCCTTCCTGGCTGATCCTTCTTTGTGGGGACTTCAGAGATACGTGATTTCATCAGTATGATTCCCTTCCCACCATTGCCTCCCCCCCCCCCCCAAATCATATATCATCTGTGTACATAGTTGTCTGCATGCCGTTTCCCCAAGTAGAAGGCTGCAAACTCCTTGAGGGTAGGAGCTGGTCTTGCCTATTGTGATAGTCTCACCACTTAGCACAGTGCCTGGCATATAGAAGGTGTTTAATAAATGCTATCAGACTTGATAATGTCTAGAGTTGGCTATGATCGACAATTTCATTGCCCTGCAGCCAAGCTGGTCACATGCCTCCTGGGAGTGAGCTGATCTGGTACTCAAATGACCTGTGCCCTGCTCTTCCTTCGTTCCGTCCTTTGCCAAGCCCAGGCTGAGCCGTGCTGATCAGCAGTTTCCAGTTACTTACACCAGTCCAGACTTATGGCCTTTGAGTCCCAATGGGCCATTGGAGCCCCACTGCCATGTAGGACTTGAGGGCCTAAAAAGGAACACAGAAATGTCCGAATGATCACAGGATTCCATTTGTGTAAAGTGGTGTCCGTTATGTGCACAAGCTTTTATTGTCATCCATCCAGAGCTGATCCTGCTTCTTTTTCTGAATGTTTTATTGCCCCCAATTCATTTGAAGGGGGCCTTCCCTGAGGCTCTGAGCCCTGGTATAGGCAGCACACACCTGTAGAAGCCACCAAGGGATGGAGTGGCAAGAGAGTCAGACTAGCTGGATGACCACCTCTCCACCTCTGCACCTGTAAAATGGAGAATAACATTGCTTGGGGCTAATTTCCCTCACCAGGGTGTGAGGCTCAAATGATAGAATGTGTCTGCAGAGGTGTAAGACCTTTATACTAGTAGAGCAGCAACACTTATTACAGCAGAAATTGGGCTGAACTGGAACTGTGGAGTAAAGGGCCTGGGTTCAAATGCCAACCTTCCCCCTTTTGTACCTGTAACCCTGAGCCAGCCACTGAATCTTCCTTGGTCTCAGTTTCCTCATATGTAAAGTGAGAGTGTTAGATGAGATGACCAATAAGGGACATTCTAGATCCAAGTCTATGAAGATATTGACAATATATTCTGTACACATATATACATCTCTCCCTCCTTCCCCCCCCCGTCTCTCTCCCCCTCCTTCCTTCCCTTCCTCTCTGTCTGTCTCTCTCTCCCTCCTTCCCTCTTTTCCTCTCTCTCTCTCTGTCTCCTCTGTCTCTGTCTCTGTCTCTGTCTCCCTCCTTCCCTCCCTTCCTCTCTGTCTGTCTCTCTCTCCCTCCTTCCCTCCTTTCCTCTCTCTCCCTGTCTCTCCTCTCTCTGTCTCTCTCTCTCCCCTCTCTCTCTGTCTCTCTCTCTCCCCTCTCTCTCTGTCTCTCTGTCTCTCTCTCTCTCTCTCTCTCTCTCTCTCTCTCTCTCTCTCTCTCTCTCTCTCTCTCTCTCTCTCTCTCTCTCTCCCCCTCCTCCTTCCCTCCCTTCCTCTCTGTCTGTCTCTCTCTCTCCCTCCTTCCCTCCTTTCCCCCCCCTCTCTGTCTGTCTCTCTGTCTCTGTCTCTGTCTCTGTCTCTCTGTCTCTGTCTCTCTCTCTGTCTCTCTCTCTCTCTCTCCCCCCCCTTGCTCCTTCCCTTCCTTCCTCTCTGTCTGTCTCTCTCTCTCCCTCCCTCTCTCCCTCTCTCCCTCTCTTTCTCTCTCTCTTCTCTCTTCCCCCACAGAACAGAGAAGGGAAGGTGGTAATAGACTAATACAATTGCTTGTGTAAATCATACTTTTTATTTACAAAGCATTTTCCTTGCCATAGACTTGGGAGTGTAACAATTAAATTAGGACTATGGTCCGTATTTTTCATAAAGTTTATTAGTATTTACTTGGATAGGAAAAGGCAGAGAGATAGGAAAAGCCTATTCTCACTAGCCACGTGGGCATTCCCAACATGGCTCCCTCAACCACCTAACTTCCCCAGTTTACTGAGGAACCAACTGAAACTCAAGAAAGTTGGATTTGGAATTGGGAAGACTCGAGTTCAAATTCCCCTTTTAATCACGTATTAGGGTTTCCCTGGGCAAATCTCTTAAATTCTCAGAGCCTCAATCTCTTCTTCTGCAAAATGGAGTTGAAAATAATAGCTCCTCCTTCACTGGGTTGTCGTCAAATGCATGAAAAGCCCTTTGGCAACAGTAAAGAACTCTATAAAGGTCAGCAATGCTGGTGATGACATATCATGTTACACAATAAATGTGCCAAACTGTAGCAAAATAAAATGTTCTGTCATTTCTCCTCTCTCTCTCAACTCTCCTCCTAGTAGGGACTCTGGGCTTGGAATTGGGAGAGGCCAGGTGCCAGCAGTTAATTTTGTGATTTGATCTCAGCTAAGTCCCTTAAGTTGGAAACTCTGTTTCATCATCTGTAGAATGGGAGTAATAATGCTCATGACCTACCTGACCAGATTGCTTTTTAAAAAGCACTTTGCAAAGCTCAATTCCTGTATAAATGTTTTCATCTTCCTCAGGCACTAAAAATCAACACCAGCAATAATGAAAGTTCCTAGAAAGTAGCGGAGAAGTTTTTTCTCCATTTTTCTACTATCTTCTCCTAATGAATTCCTCCCTATTCTTGCCTTCCTCTTGAATCATCAGGATGCATCTTTAATAGTCTCCCTGGCTGCAATCTGCTTAGAGCCAGCCCTGGGTGAGCCCAGGCCCTTCCCTACTCCAGGCAGGGACTGCCCCTTGCATTGATGCTAGAAATATAAACTTATAATAATTTCCCCTTTTACCCTCTGTCATCTGATAACTTGCCTGCCCCCCTTATTTCTGTCTCTGGGAAATGTTTTCCAACAGTCTTCTCACCAACTGCTATACTCACTCCAGCACCCAGTGCCTAGCTTGGGAATTTTTTAACCTGCTTGTTGGCTCCATCTGTCTGTCTTTCTGTTTGTCATCGACTATGCTGAGGAAGGCAGCCAGGCCCCCTTCACTTTCTCCTTCATCTTCCTCTGTGGTGAAACAAGAGAGTAGGCTGCAGGCCACCTTCTTTGAATGGACTTCCAGCATAACCACACGCTATGTTGCCATTTGGAATAATGAGAGTTCACATTCATCTAGCATTTTAACAGTTGCAAATTCAGTATTCAGTGCAGTGCCTGGCCAGTAGTCAGTGTTTGCTAATGACTCACTGATTGCCCAAGGTCACACAGTCAGTGTAAGTGGTAGCCAGGATTTGAACTTGGAAACCAAGTCCAGCATCTTAACCCATGTTTTAACTTTTAGAAGTAGGATGTGGGCCAAGGCATTCTGCCCTCTACATTCTGCCTCATTGCCTTAAATCAAGGGATGAATGGATGAATGGGATGGATGGGATGGATGGATTGATGAATGGATTTGATGGATGGATGAATGGATTGGATGGATGGATGGATGGATGGATTGGATGGATGGATGGATGGATGGATGGATTGATGAATGGATTGGATGGATGGATGGATGGATGGATGGATGGATGGGATGGTTGGTTAGATGGATGAATTGATGAATGGATTGGATGGATGGATGGATGGATGGATTGATGAATGGATTGGATGGATGGATGGATGGATTGATGAATGGATTGGATGGATGGATGGATGGATGGATGGATGGATGGATGGGATGGTTGGTTAGATGGATGGATTGATGAATGGATTTGGATGGATGGGATGGTTAGATGGATGGGATGGTTGGTTAGATGGATGGATGGATGGATGGGATGGATGGATTGAAGAATGGATGGGATGGATGGGATGGATGGATGGATAGATGGATGGATGGATGGATGATGGGATGGGATGGTTGGTTGGATGGATGCATGGTTGGTTGGGATGGATATTGATAGAGGTGAAAGCACTTGTCCAAAGTCACATGGGGTCTGAGTCAAAACCAAGATTCCTATCAAACACCTTTCACTGTTGATTCAAGGCCTTTCTACTATACCACACAACTCAACACAAGGGGGATGCCTGCCACAGAATGTAAAACAAATCACAATTAAATAAGGCACGTTTATTTGGGCTTTAACAGTACTGGGGTTTTCCCCTCCCCACTCACTACTTTTGAAGGACTGTTGAAGAGATATTAGATCATCACAGGCTAACAGTTCTGGTAGAGATCTCATTGCCCAGGCAGTCACTTCATACCCCAAAGTATCAGGTGATGGTATCCAAGAGCCTATCAGCCCACGTTTCCTTCCCTGTAAATTGAGTGAGTTGGGGTCCCTTCCAATTCTCAATTCTCCTTATTTCTATTTCTTACTTCCCTTATATAAAGAAAGCTTTCTCTTTTTGTGAGAGTAGGCTTCTGGGGCTGAGATTATTGACTCCTTTTATGCAGGGTGTGCCTTAGGTATTATCAGCCACTGAGCCCCATGCTCTAGTCCCTTACTTTTTTTGTCTTGGCTCTTTCAGGAAACATAAAGGTTCTTTCTTTCAAAGGGTTGTGCTCGGACCTACTTTAAATAATGAATGAAGGAGACAACTAGGTTGCTCAGTGGATAGAGAGCCAGGCTTGAAAATGGGAGGTCCTGGGTTCAAATATGGCCTTAGATATTTCCTATATATATGGCCACTGGGCACATCACTCAACCCCAATTGCCTAGTCCTATCCACTCTTCTGCCTTAGAACCGATACACAGTACTGATTCTAAGATGGAAGGTAAAGATTTTTTAAAAATAGTGAATGACTTTGGCCTTTCCTCAGCAGGCCTAGGGCACAATAGGCTTTGTAGATGCAGAGCCAAGAGTTGGGTTTGTCAGCCAATACTTAACGCTGTTGGACAGGGGCCTCTTTTGAGGGGAGCTGTTTAAATATAATATCAACTAACTTAAAGCTTTGCAAGATACTTTGCATATGTTGTCTTGTGTTGGCAACACTAGGAGGTACTTATCCCCAATTCATTTTTTAATTTATTCATTTGTTATTATTGTTATTGTTATCCCCAGTTTATAAATGAGGAAATGGATACAAACCAATATGATGAAAACCAATAAATGATTTGCCAGGGTCACACAACTAGGAAGTGTCTACGGTAGCATCCTTGCTCCAATGCAGTGCCCTAACCAGTCAACCATCTAGCTGTTCCATTTAAGAACAGAAATCAGGGAGGAAGCTTTACATGTTTCTGCTGTGTCCTTGAAATCCAGATTTAGTATCAGGGATTTCGTTGTTCTTTAGTTTTAGGCATGCCCAAGTTTTCCTTACCCTATTTGGGGTTTTCTTGGCAAAGATACTAGAGAGTTTGCCATTTCCTTCTCCATGTCATTTTACAGATGAGGAAATGGAGGCAAATAGGGTGAAGTACCTTGCCCAGGGTCATACAAGCTAGTAAGTGTCTGAGGCCAGATTGTATTCAGGTGGATGAGCGTTCCTGATGGCAGACCTGGCACTTAATCGCTATGCCATCTAGAAAAGAACTGGATTAGGAATCAGAGAACTTTGTTTCAAATCTTAATTCTTTTGTTTACTACCAGGATGGTGTTGGAGAAGTTGTTGCCTCTCTGGGTTTATGAGATGGATAGAATAGAGTAGAGTAGAGTAGGGACCAGTGGTCCCAGAGAATAGGAAGGAATGGTAGTAATGGGTAGAAATAGAAAAGAATCTGATTTGGGCTTATGATAAGGAAGAAGTTCCTAATCACGGCATCTACCCTCAAGTGGAATAGATTGCCTTGAGAGGAGATAGAGAGTTCCCCCTCACTGGCAGTCTCCAAGCAAAGGCTGGATGGTCTCTTGCTGGAGGAGGAATTCTTTTCAGATATAGATGGGACAAGATGCTCTCTTCCAACTCAGATTCTGTGATTGAGGGAGATAAAGTGAGAAAGTTATCGTGGAGTTAAATGGCACATCCCTTCTGTTCTACCTGCATTCCCTTCTGCTGCCCAGGTTTCTGCCTGTTGATACCCTCTGATCCTGCAGGGTCCAGTTCAGTTGCCAGTAATGAGTCCTGGGTAGCCTTCTTACATGCCCCCAAACCAAAGTGATCGCTCTGTCCTCTGACTTCATGACATTTGTCTTTTATACGCAAAGGTAGTAACTCATCAAGAAGTATTTTCTACATCCCTGCAGGATGCAGAGCACTGAGAAGGTATTAGGGGCAAGACAAGCCCCTGCCCTCAATGAGCATACGTAGAGTTCAGATAGCATCGTTACCATCTTCTCAGGCTAAGTTCATGAAAGACAAAGTAGTGCATAGGGTGGTCTAATGGGAAAGATCATCACCAACTAGGGAATCCAAGAAGAGATCATAGAGAATATGGGATCTAAGCTGCACTTTCAGGGATGGGCCAGAGTTCAACAGACAGAGGAAGCCAGAGAAAACATTCCAGACATAGGGTACAAGCTGATCAAAGTCAGTGAGGCATGAGAGCACATCGGACAGAAAGGAATCTAGTCTGGTTGGAGCATAATGCAGGAGAACTTGTAATATGAGCTTGGAAAAGTAGAGCAGTGCCAGATTTGTGAAATAATAATAACAACAACAATTTGAATTTCTGTAGTGCTTTCAGGTTTTAAAAGAACTTTACAAATATCCCATTTGATCCTTCTAACATTTCTGAGTGGTAAGAGCTATTATTATACCCATTTTAAATATGAGGAAACTGAGGCTGGCAGAGGTTAATTGATTTTCCCAATGTCACCCAGCCAGAAAGTGTCTGAGGCTCGATTTTAACTCGGATCTTCCTACCTCTAGTCCCAGTGCTCTGTGCACTCAAGAGCCAACTAGCTGCTTCATGGAAGGCCTTGAATGTCAAGTAAAGAAATCAATACTTTTCTCAGGATACCACAGAAAACTACAGAAGACTTCTGAAAAAGAATGGCATGAGTTTGCTTTTTTTTTTTTAATAAATGTTTAACAAATTGAACTGAATGGCTAATATCTCTGGTTCAGAAAGTTTATACTCACAACAACTGAAGAATAAATTAGAAGGGGGAAATAATGAGAATGGAGTGACCAGTAAGAAGAAATGTGCCAGAGGTTCATTGACTGTCCTTGGTTGCTGATTAAATAGGAGAAATGAAGGAGAGGGAAGAGTAAGCCATAAACCCAAGGTTTGGAACTTCAGGGACTGAGTGAATGGTGGTACCTGGACCAAAATTACACCGTCAGAAGGAAGGAGATTTGGGGGGAAAGCTAATGAATAAGCTCAGTTCAGAAGCTGAGTGAGTTTTAGGTGCTATTGATACTGAAAGGGGTTGGATCCAAGGTCAGAAGAGAATGGATATGATAGAGATAAAAGTTTGGGAGTCATCTACACAGATGTGATAGTTGAAGGCCCAACAATGAATTTGTTTATCAAATTTGATCGTTAAAGCAATCAATTTAGGGGGAAGATAAAAGAAGGTAAATGAAGATTAGGTTTTTTATTTGTATGTCACACATATAGTGTGTATATATATATATATATATATATATATATATATATATATCTTCGCCTCAACTCTTCAGCTTCTCTTTCTTGAGTATAACATACACTTACATCACTGTTCATCCTGATTTTTGGCTTGCCACTGAACTTCATTGACTCTGGAAGAGAGAATGAAGCTGGCTGTTGACATTTGGCAACTACCTCACTTAAATTCAATTCATGAACAAGTCAAGACATCACCCCATGATGCCATTGGTCCTTCTTGGAAAACCAAAGATACCTCAGAAAATTCCTAGAAGTGTGACCCTAGCAAAGTCACTCAACTTCACTTGCCTACCCCTTACTGCTCTTTTACCTTGGAACTGATTCTTAGTGTTAATTATAAGACTGAAGGTAAGGGAGAAAGAAAGAAGAGAGAGAGAGAGAGAGAGAGAGAGAGAGAGAGAGAGAGAGAGAGAGAGAGAGAGAGAGAGAGAGAGAGAGAGAGAGAGAGAGAGAGAGAGAAGGAAAGAAAGCAGGCAGTAAAGAAAGAAAGAAAGAAAGAAAGAAAGAAAGAAAGAAAGAAAGAAAGAAAGAAAGAAAGAAAGAAAGAAAGAAAGAAAGAAAAGAAAACCATCAATAAACAACACAGTACTATCAAAGCTCTTATTTCAAAAACACAAATGCAGTTGATACGTTAGGGAACATTTTGAATACAACTCAAATTTTGAGTTTGCTTATAGGAGGTTTCTTTTGAGAGAAACAGAGAGAGAAGCCATATTTACTGTATATCTTTTGGCTTAGAAAGAGCTGTGGTTAAGAGAAAGACAGGTCTGACCCGATCCCCTCCCTTCAAATTCCCTGAGACTTTCAGGCCATTGAGTTTCCACCCTCTCTTGGGAATCAGAGTAGAAGTTGAGCAGTAGCCTTTGTTGCAGTCTCTATTTATTTCTTAACTATTTGGCATGTATAAAATGGTCCTACTATTTTAATTAGGTTTCTGCCTTTTTTATGTCACTGATGAAATTTCTGAGCATTGTATTCCTAACCCCATTTCCCCCATAAATCCTTTGTTTTTATTACTCAATTTTATGTGGTGGGTGCTTTCGTGTCGACTTATAGCAAAACTGACTGAATATGTAATTTCAACTCATAGTTCATGATTATTCAACATTCTTTGGTTACATGAAATAAAACATAATTAGTCTACACTTAGCAAAATAGCTGAAATGCTTGATACCATAATTACGGCAAATCCAGTGTTTTTATTAAAAATAAAACTAAAAATAATTCATTGATATATCGGAATCCACAAAGAAAATTCTAGGCTCATGGGAAAAGCTTTCTATCTCCTCCTCTCCAAATTATTCAGTACATTCATTCAATAGAGATTTAATAAATGCCCTATTTAATAAATGCCATTAATTACCCTCACGTAGCTTGCCATTTAGTAAGGTTGGAGCGATTCTAAAACAAATTAGGAGATAAGTGAAAATCTTGTCAAGTCTTGAAATCATACCATCTTGGCTTTGATAGCTTAAGTAAGAAGACTACTGGACTGAGTCTAAGTCTCGGAACTCTAAACAGAGCCTGTAAATCTCCTTGAATCAAAGCCATGGGTGGGAGACTGGGTCTTGCTCAGAGAAATTGTATCAAGAAAAGAAGCTCTGTCAGAACTGGAGTGAGACTCCAAGTAGATTTAAAGACTGGCACAAGCAAGGACCAAGGAGAGGACTGAGCAGTGGCTGGGAACTTCCACAGCAGAGAAAGGAAATGCTGAATGAGCAGTCATTGGTTCTCTATTTCAGAGAAGAGAGGGAAGTCTAGGGAAAAGATCAGTTATTTCCTCAACTTTCCCTCTCATTGTCCACCAATCCATAAGAGTATAATTCAATCTGCTCTCCATCACGCAGACATTTCTAGTAATTGTCTTTTGCCTCAGCCACAAAGGGGTAAAGGGTTAACTAGAGATAGTTATAAATGTAAGATTTTGGGCAAAAAGCCCAGACTCTGCCTAGGTATAAGAAAATTCCTTAAATGCAGGTTTAGAGCATTGCAAATGCAAAAATTGTCATTTAAAATAAACTTTCTAAAACTGATAGGAGAAGGGGCAGCTAGGAGGCTGAGTGAAGAGAGCCAGATCCAGAGATGGGAAGTCCTGGATTCAAATGTGCACTCAGACACTTCCTGGGTAAATCACTAAACCCCAATTGCCCACCCCTCACATCTCTTCTGCCTTGAAACCAATAGGTAGTATCAATTCTAAGACCGAAGGAAAGGGCTTTAAAAAAATGATAAGAGGGAAACAGGGACTTTAGGGACCATTAATGTTGAAGCCCCCTGCCCCAAAGTTCCAATGTGCTGATTTTTTGCCAGAAAGTTTAGAATTTAGAATTCTATTAGAATTCAATTAGAATAGGAGACTTGCTTGTGTTCTAATTTATGTCAGAATCTTGAGACCTACTATGTACATGGTAAGCTCCTTGAGGACAGTCACACTCCTAATTCCTACGTGCACACATTATATTTATTTAGCTTTTATTGAGCATTTATTTAGCTTCTGAGTGGTTTGCCATCTCCAAAATCTTGGGCAGGGAGATGTAGAGGATTGACTGGCATATGAACAATAAACATGGGAGTTTCTTGAAAATGAGTGGGTGAGGATGATAGAGAGGAACGAGGGAGGGGGCTGATCCAGAGAAGAGAGAGGCAGCCTCCTGCAAGAGGGACCAGGTGCAAATTCTCAGAGTTTTGTCTTCATTTTGTTTTTACTCTCAAAGATGCTATATGGCAACAGGATGGCTTAGAGTGGGGAGACTGCATTCCATTTAAATTCCCCAGATACTTGCTAGTGTTATAACTCTGGACCAGTGATAATGGTATTGTCTACCTTATAGGGATCTTGACTTTAAATGGAGGGTTACCCCAGTGATAGCTGTTGTAATGCTAAGAAATGGTGAAAAGGACAAACAAAAGGAGGCAGCACCAGATTTCCCATTTTTGTGGCTGTCCAGTTGCTTTTTCAGTCCTGTTGACTTTTGGTGACCTCATTTAGGGTTTTCTTGGAAAAGCTGCTGGTGCCCTTTGCCATTTCCTTCTCCAGCTCGTTTTGCAGATAAGGAAACTGATGTAAACTGGGTGAAATGTCTTGCCCAGGGCCACTTGGCTGATAAGTATCTGAGGCCATATTTGAACTCAGGAAGAGGAGTCTTCCTGACCTCAGGCTTAGCACTCTAAGTACTGCACCATCCTCTTCCTTTGCCATTGTAGGGAGCCCAAAAAATCCCAACCAAACCCTTGAGTGTTAAAGTTCAACTCCCTTGTCTACTTAAAAAAAAAAAAACAAAAAAACCCAACCCAATCCTGATCTCCCAGAGGATATATTTCCCTAAGTTACAGGGGGAAATGTAGCTTCCCCTTTATATTTCCCATTCTGATAATATTTCATAAGCTCTGAAAAAAACTGAGACTCTGCATCCTTTGGCCTCGTATCCAGAGACTCTCACTCCGAGCTGTCTCCTTTCCTTTTCTAAGAAATCCAGAAATGGCTGATCGCTCCAGCCAGTGACAGAGAATTGCTTTATTCTAGCTGGCATGTTGTGTAACTAGTAAATGTTTAAACTGGATCATTTGGTGATCGTTGGATCACAACCTCATTTTCACCAGGGGTCTCTCTCAGGCTGGAGAAGCCAGTCTAGTGCCCGTCACTGGGGACCATCTGCAAGACCCAGTTTTCTGGTGTACCATAGATTTCCTTCCCAGGTATGGATTTTCTAAACCTGTCTCATTGATGTATACTATTGCTAGGTTAATATTAACTTAGAATAACAAAAAGAGCATTGGACTTAGCCTCAGTTTGAATTTAAGTTCCTTTGATTAAAGCCTGGATAATCTTCAACAGTTTTATCCATTTAAGAAAGAAACACTTATTAGGTGTCTACTATGTGTCAGGCAATATACCCCAAAAAAGAAAAAGGAAAGGAAAGGAAAGGAAAGGAAAGGAAAGGAAAGGAAAGGAAAGGAAAGGAAAGGAAAGGAAAGGAAAGGAAAGGAAAGGAAAGGAAAGGAAAATGAAAAAGAAAATGAAAATATATCCCAAAAAAGAAAAAGGAAAGGAAAGGAAAGGAAAGGAAAGGAAAGGAAAGGAAAGGAAAGGAAAGGAAAGGAAAGGAAAGGAAAGGAAAGGAAAGGAAAGGAAAGGAAAGGAAAGGAAAGGAAAGGAAAGGAAAATGAAAAAGAAAATGAAAATATACCCCAAAAAAGAAAAAGGAAAGGAAAGGAAAGGAAAGGAAAGGAAAGGAAAGGAAAGGAAAGGAAAATGAAAATGAAAAAGAAAATGAAAATATACCCCAAAAAAGAAAAAGGAAAGGAAAGGAAAGGAAAAGAAAATGAAAAAGAAAAGAAAAGAAAAGAAAAGAAAAAAGGAAAGAAAAAAGGAAAGGAACAGACATGCTGTTTAGGAGCTTTAATTCTACCAGGGAGAAACAATATACACACAGATAAGTAAAAAACAATCTATATGTTCCGTGACTGGGTGGGGGCACAGAGGGGTATTAATAGTTAAGCAGGGCAGGAAAGGCTTCATATTTGAGGTCCCAGTTGAACTGAAGACCCAGGAGGCAGATGTGAGCAAAGAAGAGAGTTCCAGACATGGAGGTAGGAGATGAGGAACAGCAAGGAGTTTGGCTAACATAAAGGATGTTTTAGGAAGAATATTGTGGAATCGGTTAGTGTGATGGACTGGTCACTCTTCCTTTCTGTGCCTCAAGTTTCTTCCTTTTAAAAGGAGGAAATCTGACTGGACAGTTTCCAAGCTGTAATTCCTGAGGTTCTGTATCTCTTGAAGGTCTGACAGGCTCAAATTTTTTACTTATTGTTTTGTCAATTTACCTATTCTTAATAAATTGAAGTAGTATGCATATTAATATATGATGAAAAAAAGACCAAGAGAAGGAGAGAGAGAGAGAGAGAGAGAGAGAGAGAGAGAGAGAGAGAGAGAGAGAGAGAGAGAGAGAGAGAGAGAGAGAGAGAGAGAGAGAGAGAGAGAGAGAGAGAGAGAGAGAGAGAGAGAGAGAGAATTTCCTTATCTTTAAAATGAGGGGGTTGGATTAGATAATTTCTGAAGTTCTTCCCACCTGACCTCTATGAATGTGTGAGCTCTTGACAGCCTTTCCAATCCTGCCCATAACCAACTTGCATCCTTCCTTCAAAAAGCCCTAAGGTCTAAAAACACATTTTAAATCAATGAGCTATTTCCCCAGGAACTTTACCCCATCGCTTGCCTTTTGACATTTCATTAAAATGTCTTCTTTATCTCAAGCATCTCCTCTCAACATTGTTTGAAGGTGCCATTACAATGGAGAGCCTTCTGAACCAGAATCAGTCTCCCTTTTGCATCATTCTGAAAATGGGATGGAATGAGGTAGAGAAGCAGTCATGAATGCACTGGGCATGCAAAGCCTAAAGGAACACCATCTCTGCTTTCAAAGAGCTCACCTTGTGTTTGGGGGAGATGATCCCTATGGGGAGGTCCAGTTGCAGAGTGGTTAGAAAGGAAATGTGAAGGCACTGCAGCAAGGCCCAGCCCAATGGTCCTTAGGGCACACAGTTGGGAAGAGGAGACTGATCTCCCTCTGTGTAGGTAAGGTGCTGGCTGGGACTAGACTAGGGGCAGAGGGGATGAAACAAAAGTTTCTTACCCCAGATTGGACATTTGTGCATAGCTCTTTCAGCCTTATTTCCTCTACCCCTTATTGATATCCTTAAAATTGATTTGTACTATATTGAGTCAAGCTTAAAATGTCTTTAGTTGTCAATGGTTATATTTTCATTACTTTTATAATTTGTATATGTATATAAAGTTTGTAATATATTCAATATAATTTAGAATATATTCAGACACTTTGGGTCCAAACTGGGTTATAATTATCTCTCTTCAATTACAAAAAGCATTCAGTTTGAGCATACTAGGGATGGGAGTCACTACAGAGGAGAAAATTCAGGCCTAATTTTTGGAGGAAAAAATAAACAAACTTCCTAATAATCCGGGAATCTGAGTTCAAATATTCCCTCTTACTTTCTACTTGTTTGATCTTAGGTGACTATTTCTCTTCTCTAAGTCTCAGTTTAACTATAAATGAGGGTCTTAAGCAAGATGGCATCTGAATTCCTTTCCAGCTCTAATTCTGTGGTTTTGTTTTGTTTTGTTTTTCTTTCATTTTCTGGCTACTTGTTTGCTATTCTGTTCAGGTAGAGATTGTATTTGTTTTCTTTTGAAGGCCCTTCCAACTCGGGGATTCTAGGATGAACTTTTTTCCCCTATTTCTACTTGGAGTCTCCTTAGGCAGATAGAATAATGTTCTTTTTCCTTCAGGTTTTGGAGGACCATCTCTAAAAAGCAGACGTAGAAAATGGAATCCCATTGGAATGGCCTCACTTAGATATTTGTGGCCAAGGTTTAGATATCCATGTTTGATGAACAGATTGGGTGAATGAACTGAACTTTGTAAATTGATGCTCTGAAAAGATAAATGCTTTCCTCTTCTTTGGGGGATATTTCTTAAAAGCCTCACTGAGCATGATGGACTGGGCAGAGAACAGAACAATTTAGAAGAGACTACAAAGAACTTCGTGAGATCAAAATTGTGCTTTAGACAGAGGGGAATATTGATCTGGATGAAGGTGAGGAGAGACAGGCAACAGGATAGACTGAATACATAATATCTAAAGTCTTCATCAAGTCCTCATGCAGTTTTGAACTCAATACCTCAGATTGTCAGGGCAATGAATAAAAGGCTCTAAATGACCGGCATTTAAAAGGGGAGAGAATATTGTATTCTTTCCTGTTGTGGTCTCCAGTTCCACCATCCCTTTGGTAGTTATCTTCTCATCTTCAAGTCATCATGTTCATTCGTTGTGGGTTCTGAATTCA
Source organism: Monodelphis domestica (assembly GCF_027887165.1). NCBI lineage: Eukaryota > Metazoa > Chordata > Mammalia > Didelphimorphia > Didelphidae > Monodelphis > Monodelphis domestica. Next base: position 21,892,702 of record NC_077227.1, on the reverse strand, counting down.
GAATAAATATTGAATGATCAAATCATGTTAAACATTAGAGTCATGGGTTCCCTGCCTTGAAAGGAACCTCAGAAGGCATTTAGTACAATTAAAACCTCAAGAATTCCCTTTATAAAGTACAAGATCAGTGCTCAGCCATCCAGCCTTGGCATGGAGACCCCCAATGAAAGGAATCCCACTTCTTTTTGGAAGCAATTCCTCCCACTCCTAGACAGCTTTAATTACTAGAAACTTTAAGCTCATATCAAGTCTAAGTCTGCCTCCTTGCAACTTCTACCCTCTAGGGACAAGCAGGTATATGACAGGTTTGAGTTTTTTTTTTGAGGACTTGAAGGGAATCATTACGCTCTCTTAAGTTTTCTCCATGTTAAAGATCCCCAGTTCCTTCTAACAATCCTTATAGCTTGTGATTCCAAGGTTCTTGATTATCCTGGTTTCCCACGTCCAGATATTTCCATATAATCAGTACGCTTCCTAACATAGTGGTGTCTAGCACTGACCTCAACAGCCCTGCTGAGGTCTGAACAGGAGGGAGCATCATGGGATTATCACCTCCTTTGGGCTAAGATAATGGATCATTAGAGATTGGATAAGGAAATGTAGTTGTTGTTTTGTTTTGTTTTATCCCTTAGCTTTGTTGGCTTCTTTGTTCTACAGTTCATTCATTGAATTTGCAGTCATCAAAATCTCCAGATCTTTTTCAGGTGAATTGCTATGAAGTTGATTTTTTTAACCTAAGTATAAAACGTATGCATTTATCCCTATGGATTTCATCTTATCAGCTTCTTCCCAATAGCCTAAGCCTATTGAAATCCCTTTGGAGCTTGATTCTATAATTTAAGGTCCAATTCTATTATTCCATTATTCAGAAACACAAACTGTTTCCTGCCTGCCTTTGTAGCTAAGCACCTGGCACACAGTAGGTACTTAGTAAATACTTGTTGATTTGAAGAGTAGCATATTAGCTATCCCTCCCAGCCCAATTGACATCAGCATAACTGAGAAGCATGCTTTCATCTAAGTCACTGTAGGTATTAAATAGCACATACAAAGAACAGATTCTTATAACAATTTTAAAATAATGAATTAAACTGCTTTCAAATGTTGCATGTATAAGTGCTAGACACATGCAAAACAAAAGCAAGCACACTCAGAATTCCCCAGCCAGTTAATGGCAAAGCTCTTCCTGGGTGCTCCAAGGTAGGAAAGTATGAGCTGTACCCTTTTCCCTGTGGCTATCTAGCCTTTCACACAATTGGCAGGCGGGGAAGGGAGATAGAAAGGTTGCCATGGAGCTTTCAGTCATACAACCTTCCTTGTACCTCAACATTTGAGGTATTCCTTGTGGTAACTCCCTTCCCTCAGGTCATCAGGAATTCCTTTGTGATGCTATCAGAACCTGAAGAGTGGGCATGGCTGTGGTGTTGTAGCATCACTCATGAACCATCATCAGTCACCTAATTCCAGATTTCCCTTGGAGGACCCCAGATTTGAGTCACCAAAATGTATCAGGTACATGGACTTTATGAAACGTAGATCAAATGAGTCCATGATGAAAGGAACCGGGATCATGAGCATCACTCAAGTATTCTTACCAACAGAAGGCATCTGAGGAAGGCAACATCACAGAAGTGTAAGTGCCCCAACAGTCCACGAGGGAGTACTCTGCAGAGCATCACTAGGCAGAGAATCACACCTATAGAAGGGGACTTTGTGGTTCTTATTAAACCTTTGCCTTCTGTCTTAGAATACAATACTAAGTATTGGTTTCAAGACAGAAGCTCAGTAAATACTAGGCGACTGGAATTAAGTGACTTGCCCAGGGTCACACAGCTTGGGAGTATCTGAGGTCAGATTTCAATAGAAGGAGATCCTTGACTTTAGGTCTTGAGAGAGTTCAAGAGGTTCTCCAAAAGAGAGTGAAGAAATGAGGGACTCTATAGACTAATGGAAATCATACCCTTTGACTGTGCTTTTAATCCCTTATTAAAAGAAGTGTCCATAATGAAGAAGCTAATAGTCCCATTGCCCTGGTCAGTCCCATTTAGAGTATAATGTTCTGTTGTGAGAAGAATATTTTTGCCGGGAAATTGACTAATGGGAGCAGTTTGGGAGGCAGCCGACCAATTTGGTGTGGGAACTTGAAACCATGTCCATTTCAATATCACTCATAGGAAGTGGACAGGGTTTCAATTCAATTTAATCAAATTCAAATATGTATTAAGTACCCACTTGCTATGAAGCTTGGGGCTTTAGCTTTCTTTGAATGTTTAAAGGGCTGCTGGGAAGAGAAGTGATACCATGTAATCTGAGAGGAGCTCTGTGGCAGTGCTGAATAGTTTTTAACAGCTACAGATTTGGAATCAAGAAATTTATGACCTAAGTTAAGTCATTGATCTCTCTGAGCAAAAGTCTTTATTTATAAAATGAATGGGATTGGGCTACATGATTGTAAAGCCTCTTCCTTCCCACTCTAAAGTCTATGATCTCTGATCCACTATGTTACCAGGAGGCAAATTTTGGTTCGGTGTAAGGAGGAAGTTCCTAATAAGTTGAGCCAGTCAATAATAGGAGCAGTGTTGTTAAAAAATAATCAGCTCAAATCTTTGTTGTTTAGTTGTTTTCAGTTGGGTCAGAATGTTCATGACCCTTTGGGGGAGTTTTCATGGAAAAGATACTGTCATGATTGGCTATTTCCTTCTCCAGCTTATTTTACAGATGAGAAAACTGAGGCAAACAAGATTAAGTGACTTTTCCATGATTACACAGCTAGTGTCTGAGGCTGTATTTAAACGCGAGTCTTCCTGATTCCAGGGCTGGTACTCTATCCACTGTGCCACCTAGCTGTCCCAAGCTAAAACCACTGGAATCATTTATAGACAGCCTATGTGACCACTTCTTGGTCATGCTGGAGAGGTGATATCTGAAGTCTTTTCTAGCTCTGAGCATCTATTACTAAACAGGAGGGAGGATAACAAGTGTATGTGAAGTAGAACAGATCTTTTCATGTTTCTATAGTTTCTATTAATTCTACTATTTCATCAGCAATTCCTTTGTAATTTAGAAAGTTGCTTAGGGTACTTAATAAATTACTAAAACATGCTTCTTGTGTGCCAGGCATCAACAAGCAAAATAGTCACAGGGCTTACATTCTAAGAGGAAAAGAGGACACATAAAGGAAAATGAGAGTTGGAAATGGGGAAGAACAGGGTTCCCACAAGGCATCATTAGAAATGACCAACCTGACTCTAGATGAGATCAGATTAAAGCTCTTCAGAGCCTAGGGTCCCAGGTAAAAAGTCTGAATTCTATAACCACGTATCATCACCCTTGTCTGACAACTTAAGAGTCTTAGAGAATTGCCTGGGACTTACTCTAGGTCACTTAGTCAGTATTCCTCAAAAGCTGGACTTGAATCCACATCTTCCTTACATCCCATTAGTCAAATATGAACCCCTGCCTTGGGATAATTTCCAACTTTCTCTTCCAAAAGAATAATCACCCTTTTTTTCTCCATTATCATTCAACCTTTGTAAGAATACTGAAGAAATATAAGTCAAGTCCTTTCATCTACACAGGGTGGGTAGAAGAGACTCCTGTTTTAAGATCCCAGCGATTTCTCCACCCTTTTTGTCCCCCACTTCCATTCCAGACCTCCCTTTTGCCTCTTTGATAATAGAACTTGGGTAGTTTTTGCCAGTTTGGTTCTTTCGACATCAGTAACTATGAACCTCTTCTCATCCAGTTGACTGTACCTCTGTGCTGGGGAGAAACACTTGTTTTCCACTCAACTAGCAAGACCCATTCAATGCCTTTCTCAGCTCTGGAACTGTTTCCATAGGCATTCGGAGCTGCCTGATATAGGCATGCATGAAATAAAAGAGCATTTCCCCCCAATTCCTGCTGAGCTAAAACCAGCAATTAAGAAACCTGGATGAGGAAATCTGTGCCGCTAAAGTACACAGCCCTCCCCATCTGCTGCTAAAGGCCTCTTGCTCAACAAAAACCGTAGAGCTTGGTTTCACAAGCAAATGCCGATAAGGTCACTGACTTTTGTCAATTCCCCTTACTCAGCAGATTCTTTTGATCCATCAATTTTAAAGACTTCCTTCTGTTTATTTCATATTTGTCACCAAGAAAACAAGAGCCTTACCCACCATTAAAAAACAAACAAACAAACAAAATACAACTAGGAAAATAGAAACACTAGAATAATTATGAAATTTAAGAATTTTAATTAAAAATCTTACCAACTATTATCATATTGATCAATTATTTCTAAGGCATTGTGGAGTATTTTTTAAAATTAAACTAAAATTATACTTGTTTTTCAACTCCAGCATGATTTATTTCAGTTGAATTGATAGCCAATAATTATTTTCATAACGTCTTTCTTTTTAAAAAAATCCTCACTCTCCACAAATCATAGTTATCCACCCTTAAGACAAAAAAGGGTTAAGTGACTTGCCCCAGGTCACATAGCCAGAAAGTGTCAGAGGTCAGGCTCTCTATCCACTGTGCCTCCTAACCCCCACCCCACCCCATGGTCATTTTTCAGGGGCTTTCCTTCATTAAAAAAAATCATTCATGTGAATACTTTCCTGTGAGTCCCTTTTTGCTGGGGAAAGCGTACCCACCATCATGAAAGTAGGAAGGAAAGAGAGCTTTGGAGTATTGAAAACAAGAACTATTTCACAGCTTCACCAGCTGTGATTAAATATAGTTCATGCCACATCACTTAGCACTCAATTATTATTACATTATTATAGAACCATAATTGTATGGAATCATTTGGCACCATCACCAAATCAGCACTGCAATTTGTGAAAGCTGTGTCAATGTACTTTGTCATGGTCTCATTCACCATCCCTGTAACTTTCCAAAGGCAAATCCCCTTTTTTGACCACTATGTGCTGCCTCTCCTTTGGGATGATAAGATCCTTGAGGGCAGAGACTAGCTTCATTTTTCTCTTTGTATCCCACATTTAGCACAGTGCTGGGTGCATAGTAAACATTTAATAAATGCCTTTTATTTCCTTCATTTCTTCATTCATTTCTTCATTTTGTGACTGAGCCTTCCTGGATTATAAACTTGAATGACAATTTATACTTCTGATCTCCTCCAAGACCCTTAGCAAAGAGTCCATTCAATAATAATAATAATAATAAGCATTTCTATAACACTTTTTCACTTTGTAAAACTTCTTTACAGACATCTCTTGTATCATCACAACCATGGGAGGTCAGTGCTATTATTATCATCTCCATTTAACAGATGAGGAAACTGAGGGAGGCATGAGGTGAAATGAGATTCACACTTTTTTTTTTTTTGGATATTCCAAATTTGAACTCTAGTCTTCCTGACTCTGGGTTCCACACTCTATCCACTTTATCACCTAACTTCCTTATTATAGTAGATAGAGATAATGGGGTACAGTGGAATGAAGGCTGGTATGGTATATTACTTCAGTGTTTACAAAACACTTTGCTTAATTAGCTCATTTGGTCTTTATATTCAGTTATAACTAGGTCAGGGTGGCTGGAGCTTTGCTCCAAGGAATCAAAAATGAGAGGGTGCAAAAACAACACCTGAGTTCCTTTAGCAGATAGAAGCCACTAAGGTTTCCAGTTCTTCCAATTTGATCGAATAGGTCCTCGTTGCTTATTATATTTTTCCACATCATGAATTACAAAGTCAAATTGAGTGAGGTGTTGCTTTGTGCCACTGGCCTCAGGCACCAAAATTGCTAGTTATAGCACTGCTCACAAAGACTCTGTGAAGGTGTTATTATCTCCATTATACATTGCAACTGAGACTCTGAGGGGTGAGGTCATTTAGCAAGCAGCAAATAAGAAGTGTGGGAGACACCAACTCCAAAAATCAGCAAGCATTTATTAAGTACTCTCAAGCCACATCAGCTTAATAGGCAAATACTGTCCCTCTCCAGATGGTCCCAAAGTATTACTGAACTTTCAGGTCATTTAAGGCAGTGATACTTGGAGAAAAACCAAATGGCATTTGCCTTGGCTCACTTTACCTGGTGATGAGATGTACGCTGACAGACAGTGGGGAAACCATTGGTCACAAAATAGTTTTTCGCCCCATGGGAAACGGCTGCCTACTTAGAAGCAGCACAGATGATAGGGAGTTTTTGGACCTTGCCATGAATGCAAAAAAAAAAAAAAGAAATGTTTCCCAGGATGAGAGATGATCAAGGTTTTACAATTTAATAAATCCTTCCTGCAAATTCCTATCAAGTCTTTTTTCATAGTACCCCATTCTCTCCCCAGCTGAAGGGGTTCTTTTCTGTCATATATTTAATTTAATTTAATTTTTTATTTCAATAACAAATTTCCACATGAGTTTTCTGAGGTTATATAATCCAAGTTGTCTCCCTCCCTCATCCTGGAGCTGACAAACAATTCAATTCAATCTGGGTTATCCAAGTATTATCACGTGAAACGTGTTTTCATGTTATTCATTTTTATAAGTGAATAATCTTATAAAACCAAAGCCCTGCAACATATACCCAAGTAAACAAGTGATAAATTCTATGCCTCCATCTGCATTTGTCCCCCAATAATTTTTCTCTGAAGATGGGCAACATTCTTTTTTCTTAAGTCCCTCAGAATTGTTGAATTGCTATCAGTAGCAAAGTCTATCACATTTGATTTTGCTGTTACTGTGTACAATGTTTCCCTGGTTCTGCTTATTTCACTCTTCATCAGTTCATGTCTTTCCAGCTCTTTTTGAAATCATAGTTCCTTACATCTCAGAAGTATCCATCACCCTCATGTATCACAATTTGTTTAACCATTCCCCAAGTGAAAGATGTCCCTTTAGTTTCCAATTCTTTGCCACCCCAAAAAGAGCAGCTATAAATATTTTTGTACAAGCAGATCCTTATCCAATTTTTTTTATCTCTTTGGGCTATAGACCTAGTAGTGGTATTGCTGGATCCAAAGGTATGCTTTCTTATAGCCCTTTGGGCATACAGTGGTGCCTTGATATACGACACCTTAAGTCATGAGCAATTTGAGATACAAGCAGTCACAGTCTGGATTTTTTGCTTTAAGTCATGAGCAGATATTTGAATCATGAGCTTCCGCCACCCTCCACTAAATAGCCTGCTGAACGTTCAGTTTCCCAAGTCACACGAGGCTGTCTCATTTCGTTCAGTGTTTTTCTTGCCGTATGAGCATCCGTATTGAATTGTTTTTCTTTCTTCTTTATTTTTATTTTTATTATCAATTTTTTTGGGGGACAAATTTCTTAACTTTTAACCATGGATTCTGACAACGGAGGAATTGAAGGAGTTACAGAAGCAGCATATGGAGTTTTACAGGAAATTAGTGGGGAGGAGCCCCAGATGGATGAAGTAATCAGTACCAGCAAGATTAAGGAAATGTTGAGGATTTTTGAAAAAATTAAAGTTTATTGAAAATTAAAAATATAAATGTATTTTAAAGTACCAAAAATTATGAATAAAATAAAGTATTTTAAAATAAAAGGTAATAATTAATAAAAATTAAACAGTTTATTGAAAATTAAAAATATAAATGTGTTTTAAAGTACCAAAAATTACAAATAAAATATTTTAAAATAAAAATTATTAATTAATTAAAATTAAAATAAAAAATTAAACAGTTTCTTGAAAAGACACACAGAAAAAGTTGCAACAGGTCATGCATTGGAGCTGTGTAATGACACTCGTTTCACACGTTATCAAAACATCTGAAAATGAGGAAGAAGCAAAACTTCCATGGAAAGGTTTTTGTTGAAATCACCTCTAAAGTGAAATTGAAGAAAGTGTGGCAAAAAGGCCAAAATTCAATGAAGAAAATGATAATAATTAAGTATAGTAAAAAAATAGCAATTAAGTTTAGCAATAAAATTACATATCATAAGTAATGTGTAAGGTCAGTTTTGCATTTAAATAGAGTGTAATGTATGTAGATGATAAGTTATGTTAAGCAATAGTGCCTGAAATGAAAACCTCCACCAGCATCTTCACCTGACCTTGAAGGTAAATAACATTTCATAAGCAAGTTTATTTCTTTACATTCTTTCTTATTATCAATAAATATATTTATTTGTTACTTATAAAGTACATTTTCATAATTAAAAGCATATAAAACAAAATTCATGTGGATTTTGGGGGCCAGAACAGATTAATTACATTTTTATTCATTTCACTGGGGAAATTCAGTTTGACACACGAGCCAATTGAATTATGAGCTTGGCCATGGAATGAATTAAACTCGTGTGTCAGGGTACCGCTGTAATTCCAAATTGTACTTCAGAATGGTTGCATCAGTTCACAACTCCAAAATCAATGCATTAGTGTCCCAGTTTTGCCACATCCCCTCCAACATTTATCATTTTCCTTTACCTGCCTTGCGTATCTGAATCTCTTCTTGGCCCCCACACCCTGCCTTAGTGATCTGTGTGCCTAGTTGGGTTGGGCATGTGCACCAGTTGGCCCATTTCTATGGACCACATGCTAAGTCTAACAGTCATAACTGACTCAGCAACCTCTGATTTTTCCCTTCGTCCTCATGACTAGAATATGTCAAAGAGATTTGACAACTGGAGCCAAAGGGGCTGACCACTGAGCAATCTTTAAAATGAACCAAGAGAGAAGCTCTACCCTTTTCTTTTCTTCCCCTATTTTGAGCTTACCACTTAGGACTCAGAGAAGGAAACCAAAAATCAAATCAAATCAGGCTAAGGACTTGAGGTTCACTTCTCCGACTCAGGTAGGCAAGCATACATTTTTATTACATTTTGCTTGTAGACACTATGTCCCCTGAGAAGGATAACAGGTCATGGATCAAGAGCTAAGGAGTACTTAAAAGCCATTTCATTGTTTTACAGCTAAGGAAACTGAGGCTCCCAGAAGTGACAAGTGCTTCACCCTTTTATGAATGTGAAAGGAATATATGTCAGAGTCAGGATGAGAATTCAAGTCCTGACTTTAGTTATATTCTACTGTGATTCTGGTCTGTTACCTTTAGTCCTGCTTTGGCAATAACCCTTTGTTTCTTTATGGTATCATTGATTGGTCCATTGGCCTGGTACTCTCTAAGTTAAAGAGATTGGATGACTGAGCTAGATGGAATTTCCATCTTCTCTTCCTCCATTTTGAACAAATCATTTGGGGTTTAAGGAAAAGACTTCCTTAGCTTGTTTTTCTCCAGGTTAATCCAAGGAACATAACAAAATCTTGAGGTGTTTTAAGCCAACCCACTCATTTTTCAGTTGAAGAAACTGAGATCCACTGCCTGCCCAAGGTCATTAGCAAAGGTGACAGTCAAATCCAGACCTTCTGGCCATAAAATCAATGTTCTTTCTACTTCCTTCCTCTTTTACTCTTCAGATATTGCATCCCATACTTTTAATTTTAATAATTTCCTCTGTTGTCCCCTGAATTTTCTCCAGTTATCTAACATCAATCTTACCATTGGGCTTTCTTAGTTTTGACCAAAGCCTGCTCATTTTCTAATATTTTTCTATTCTACAAGCCTGATATTTTGAGAGAACATATGTACAATGAAAAAATATTTTGATTCTTCATCCATCACCATAAGGTCAACTAATAGGGTAGTATGATACAGTTGATAGTGAGTGAAAGACTTGGAGCCTACCAGGCAACTTGTGTTCAAATCTTGGTTCTGATTCGTCCTCATTATATGACCAAAGTCAAGTGATTTTTCATTCCTGAACCTGTTTGCTCATCTTTAAAATGGGAATAATAATAGCACCTGCAATATCTGATTCTATTTTGGGAGGAAAGGGTTTTCTAAACCCTAAAGCACTATCTAAATTTATGAGCTATCATTATTGTAATCTTAGTCTTTTCATCTTAATTCATTGTAGTTCACATAGAATCCTCCCGGGACAGATCTGTCTCCTGTCATTATTATTTATGTTTGATATTATGCAGATCATTGCACATGGGTAAAATGATGGCTTAATATAACTTTAAAAAAATGTCAGGGTGTTACCTCATCCTCTGAGGGCTTACTGAAGCATCTCCAGATAAACTCCAGAAAAAGATGGGATGATAGAAATAATATGCACTTCCTCCTGTTCTCACATAATTTTAAGTTTTTCTGCTAAGTCTGTATAGCTTGTTAGCCCGTCATTCCAGATAACTTGAAGATTATGAGTATATGCTACAGTGGTATCTATTAAAAACATTGTTCCTCAATTTTTTTTATCAACGCTATGTTTCTGTAATCGTGGGCAATAATTTTGTCTCTGGTAAACTGCTATGAGTTATTTGTTGAATTCTCAAGGATATCATGAGGTCTGGGAGTTTCTGATATATAATTTCTGCTCACCAAGTTGCATCTTGCTAGGAATTCAATAGGTATCTTGCAAGTTGGAGTGTTATGTTGCACAGTTGCTAACATTTTCTTATGTTCTCTGCATTGATCAAAATAAGTCTGGGCTCCTTATGATAATTATTCACATTTAAAGATTTGCCCTTTATAAATATATCAGTTGTAAATGGCGACCAAAAACAGTACCAAATAACCATTTGTTCATTAACTCCTTGTCAACACACTGTTGGTTGATTTCACATGGCTATCACCTACTAAGGGTTTTTTGATTCTCTTCTCAGATCTTTGCCATTTCATAAATTCTACCTGGAAGTAAAACAGGGATTTCTTCTCATTCTAGAAGTTTTTCTATGCATTTTTAATATGTTTTTCATATGTTCTATGAATATCACTCAGTCTACTATCTTCTTTTTTTGATAAGGGACTCTTCATCTTTCTATAGCTGCTCTAGGATGATGAGTGAAGTGTTTTATGAACATTCTCATGACTTTTCTTAAGATATTTTTAAAATATCTTCTCATCAAATCTTCACAATAATTCTGTGAAAGTAAGTGCTGTTATCCCCATTTCATAACTGAGGAAACTAAGGCAAACAGAGTTTAAGTGACTTCTCCAGAGGTCCTAAAGCTAATAAGGTTGAAGCTGGATTTGAACTCTTCCTGATTGCAAGCTCAATCACCTATCTAGTTTACTGTGGCTACTATGGGTCAATTTTTTTTTTCTTAGAATTTATCCTCCAGTTGCCTGTAAGACCATTTTGTTTCTTCTCACACTTTCTTTTTTTTTCTTCTCACACTTTCAATCTAATATTCCAAGTATCTAGTCATCTTTCCCCTCAATACATGCTCTGTCCCATTTACCTAAAGCATTGGTACAAATCTAAATTAGTGGAATGGTAGGATGGGGTAGAGGACAGAATCAAGACTTTTCCTCCAAACACTTAATAGCTTTGTGATCATGGGCAAGTCCTTTTACCTCATCTACTCAGTAAGTTCCCATTCTGACCTAATATTTATGGAAGGAACATTGCTAAACGGTCCCTAATGCCCATCTCTCCATGTCTTCCTTTGTTGTAATGGAGAGTTCCCCAAACCTGAAGGTCAGGAGTTCTGGGTTCAAAACTAGCCTTTTGACACTTACTATGACCCACCCATGGCCAGTGAACCCAACTACTCAGACCATATCTACTTATCTGTGTTTTTTAAACCCTTAACTTCCATCTTCAAGTCCATACTGTATATTGATTCCCAGGCGAAAGAGTGGTAAAGGCTGGGCAATGGGGTTAGATGATTTTCTCAGGCTCATATAGCTAGGAAGTTTTTAAGGACCTGGCTCTCAATCCACTGAGTCCTACCTAGCTGCCCTTCCCTCATGTATTTTGATGGGGCAAATAATTTATACACCACAAGTTGTCATAAGAAAAATAAATCATAAGCCTTGGAGTGTCCAACAGCTGTCAGTTGTATTTGTTCTCCAGCTCACTATATATATATGAATGAATGAATGAATGAATGAATGAATGAATGAATGAATGAATGAATGAATGAACAGGGTTTTCTTTGGCATCTGTTATTTCTCAGGCATTATATACCAAGAACCGAGGGCTACAAAGACAAAATGGAGACAATCCCTGCTCTAACAGAACTTTCATTCTGTCAAGGGAGATGTGTAATAGATAAGTACATACAGAATAAATACATGCACAATAAAGGCAAAAACATAAGGAAGGTAAATATGCTAATAACCAACCCACAATAACTATTGTTTGGAAATGAGAATGATCAGATACTGTATCCATCAGAGAAACTAAAATCGGTCTCTTCACTATGTCATCCCAACTCACCCAAGCAATAAGCATTTATTAAGTGCCTACCATGTACCAGATACTACGCTAAACACTGAGTATTAAAAAAAAAAAGGTCAAAGACAGCCCTTGCCCTCAAAAACAATTTATTAGGTCAGAATGGGAACTTACTCAGTAGATGAGGTAAAAGGACTTGCCCATGATCACAAAGCTATTAAGTGTTTGGAGGAAAAGTCTTGATTCTGTCCTCATTCCACTAATTTAGATTTGTACCAATGCTTTAGGTAATGGAGGAGAAAATCTTGATTCTATGCTCCTATGATTTTAAAGGTATCCAAGATTTACTCCCCCACCAGTTGCCAGCATCACCTAAAACCCTTCCCTGGAGTTTATGAAGATCCCTAAAAAGGAAGAATAGTTAGAAACATACTCTCATCCCTTTCCCAACTATAGTCAACAATTTACTGGTCAAGCCCTCTTCCCCAGGGACTTCATTTTAAAGTCATTTAGTCCCTGCAATGTTAAGATTTCCAAGATACTATAGATATGCTAATAATGATAATTTACATCTATATAGCATTTTCAGTTTTAGCAAGTCCTTTTTACACTCTTTATCTTATTTGTGCTTCAACAACTACATGAGGCCAGTGTTCTTATGCCTACTTCATGGATGAGGGAACTGAAGCTTCAAGATGGTAAATGACTTGCCCAAGGTCCCACAGCCAATAGTATTTAAGATGGGATTTGAATTTGGTTCTCATTGAACAATCCACTGTGCTAACTGGAAAGGACTTTGGAGCACAGGACCTTGCAGATGGGTATTTTTATTTACCTGACTTGTGATTTCATTGGCATGGGGTTAGGAATCCCCATGAGTGAAAGGCAGGTTGACAACTTTTCTGCAACCTGAAATCTTAAAAGTGTCATATAGGCTGCTTAGTAGAGAAATGACTTGCCGGGAGTCATCAATAAATGACAGAGAGGAGACTTGAACCCACATCTTCCTGACTCCAGAACTAGCTTTTTTTCTGTTACATCTCATTGTCCCTCAGAGTAGGAAGCAGCCATGTGGCTCAGTAGATAGAATGTTGGATCTAGAATCAGGAAGACCTGAGTTCAAATCCAGTCTCAGATATTATCGGAGGCCAAATCACTTGACTCTGATTGCCTGACAAAATGATCCATTAATTCCCCTGGAGAAGGATATGGTAAACCATACCAGTATCCTTGCCAAGAAAACCCCATGGAGAGCTCTGGAATCATGAAAGTTACACATGACTGAATAACTGAACAGACCACAAACAAAAGCCCCATATCATACACAGTAGGTGCTTAATAAATGCTTTTTGTAATTATATCAAGTTGAATTAAAGGTCATCTTTTCCAACTCATTTATAAAAGTACTTGACTCAATATCCAGAATTTAATCAATGCCTGTGAATGAATGAATGAAATATTTATTAAGCACTTTGTGCAGTGTACTATAGTTGGGGATATAAATAGAAAAGTAAGCTGCTCTTTGCACATTCTAATGGAGGAGACAACACATAGAGATTTCAGCTATTAGTGCCATGGAAGGGTCTTATGGTCCTTAGGGCACAACTGCAAAGCCAATGTTAATGTCTCTTCTCTGGTACCATTTCTACCAATCAAATAATGTCAGTTTCTGATGTTGAACCATTTGACAGGGCCAGGTTGTTTGATTGTTGATTTGTTAATATCATATTTTATTTTTCCAATGATATGTAATAATAGTTTTTCATATTTATGTTGTAAAATGTTGAGTTCCAATTTCCCTTCCCTCTGCCCTCCTTGTGATGGTAAGCAATTTCACTTGGGTTAAACTTGTGCGTTAATTATTGATTGTTGAAGTAATTTGCAAAAAGTCACAGCTTGTACATCCACTCTACTCTAACCTATATTAAAGATTGAAGCCCCTTGATCAATAATCCTATTTTCTCTGTTCCTTGGTAAAGATAGAATAAGGAAAAAATAGAAATATTCCTGTTTGATGACAATTGCATGGCTGCATTGCCATGAAAAGCCATGTTGCCTTCCCCCACCCCCAAATCCTTTTGTTTCCATCCCTACATTGTGCTCATTCCTAGGGTCTGTTCACTTGGCATTCCTTTAAGCAAGGCTTTGCTTTTTCCTTTGTGCATTGTTGCTGCCTGTCTGAACCTGCCCCCATCATGGTGTGAGAACTTCAAAGACTCATTTTCATAATTTGCTGTTAGATTCCATCTCCAAGGTCAGCCACATTACAGCGCCTGACTAGCCATGCCGGGGCAGTTTGGGCCAGAGTGTCTGAGAGAAGCCAAGAGACAGATATCCAGCCCCTTCTGCTCTGAATTGTGAGCAGGAGTTGGGACGCGGGCATCTCAGCTCAGCCGTCCCCCCTCTCCCCAGATTCCTCTCCAGTGGGCAGGCTGAGGAGAAAAGAGCCTAATTAAGTGGAATCCATCCTCTGGGGTCAAAGCAGCCACGTCCTCTTTTTTGCTTTGTGAGGGTAGAGATAAAGCTAGTCCTGATCTCAGCCAAGTCAGGGGGGAACATGGAGCTTTCTCTGAGTCTGAGGAGCCGTCCAGGAGTCGGGATAGTACAGTATTCCACCTGGGAACTCAGAGGTGAGGGAAGGCGGCCCTCGGTCATGAGAAGGACCCTTGGGGAGTTGTGTAATGACCTTCTTGTTGCAGATTTGGATAAATGGACACTGATATGGATTACGAACGGCCCAACGTTGAAACCATCAAGTGTGTCGTGGTTGGAGACAATGCTGTCGGCAAGACCCGATTGATCTGTGCCAGGGCATGTAACACCACCCTAACCCAGTACCAGCTGCTGGCCACTCACGTGCCCACAGTGTGGGCCATTGACCAGTACCGAGTTTGCCAGGAGGTAAGGAGGGACCTGCCATCCTGCCAGGGCAAAGACCTGGCCGCCTTTCAAGTGAGACTGACCACTATCTGCTACATCGAGTGGGTGGGGAGGGAAACAAAGCAAAAGAACGAATGACCCAGGAAGCCTGGGCTTTCTCCCTTTTCTCAGAACAGTGACAGAAAAAAGCATTGCTTAGCTTAAGCCACACTGGGCGCAATAATAATAATGGACTAATAATGCAGCGCTTTTGTGCCATACCTGTAATTTCAAGTATAGGGAACTCCCAGGGAAGAACCTTCCTCTCCCAGTGCTGATTGCATTTACCATCGTGGGTCCTCCGAATTGAAGTGACTTGCCCAGGGTCACACATCCCTTAAAATTGACAGAGCTATTGCCCAATAATCTACAAATCTTTATTGATCACTTACTGTGAATGGAGCCCTGTAGTATTAGGCAGTGTGGGAATACAAAACGCGAAAATCTACCCCTGCCTTTAAAGAGCTCCCATTCTAGTGGATGATACAACACATAGGAAATATGCTCATGCAAGAGAGACCCCAAGTAGGTGGAGGGTACTAGCAGGGGGAGGGGCTGAGAAAGCCCTGCTACAGCAGGAGGGGAGAATTGAGCTGAGGCTTGATGAAAGCCAGGAGATCTAAGAGAGGAAGACCTGGAGGTGCCAAGCATCCCAAAGGACAGTAGGCTGTGGCAGCTCGTACAAAGGCTCAGAGATGGGAGACCCAGAGTCGGGATGCTCAAGGAAGCCAGTGTCACTGCATCACAGGGTGCATGAAAGGAAAGAATTTAGAAAACTGGAAAGGCAGAAAGAGGTGGCTGCAGAGAGCTTTACAGGCCAGAGGATTTTCTCTGTGGTCTTAGAGGTACAAGGGAGCCAATAGAACTCAGGGGGTAATAGGAGTTGGTGGGGGAAGGAGAGATGATCATACCCCCACTTTAGAAAAATCACCTTGGGGGTGGTGCAACTAGGTACCTCAGGGGATTGAGAGCCAGGCCAAGAGATAGAAGATCCTGGGTTCAAATCTAACCTCAGACACTAACCCCCATTGCCTAGTTCTTGCCACTCTTCTGCCTTGGGACCATCCCAAAGTCGTGATTCTAAGACCAAAGAAAAGGGTTTTTATAGAAAGAAAAATCAGCTTGGCAGTTGAGTGGAAAATGGAATGGAATGTACAAGGGCTTGAGGCAGGGAGGCCAGCCAGAAGATGACGGAAAAGCATGTAACATCATCATGGGATCATGGACAGAAGTTGGGAAAGAACCGTAGAGCACATTAAGTTCAGTCCTACTCAGCTTTGCAGTTGAGAAATCTGAGGTCCGGAGACCTTAAGTAACTGGTCCTAGACCCTGCAGCTATAAATAGTGACCACTAGATTATCCATGTTATCTCATTTGAGGTCAACAGCAGCACTGGGACATAGATACTATAGCTGGTTATCCCCATTTTACAGATGAGAAAACTGAAGGACAGAACAATTAAATCCTTTTTTTTTTTTTAATCCTTACCTTCCATCTTAGGATCAATATTATGTATTGGTTCCAAGGCAGAAGAGTGGTATGGGCTAGGCAATGAGGATGAAGTGACTAACCCAGGGTCACACAACTAGGAAGTATATCTGAGTCCAGATTTGAACCCCAAACTCCCTGTCTCTAGGCTTGGCTCCCCATCCAGTGAGCCACCCAGCTAAGTACTTCTTCAGTGCTCACATTGCTGCCAAATGCCAGATGTAGAATTGGAAGGTCGAGTCTTTTTGGCTCCAAATTGATTTCCTATTCTAGTAAGGAATCTAGGAAAGTCTTCTAGGATAAGGAAACCAAGCAGACAATAAATCAGATGGTCATTCATCCCATTTGACCTCCTGAGCAGAAGTGACCATCTCCACTCTGTCTGTGTTGCAGGTGCTGGAACGTTCTCGAGATGTTGTCGATGAAGTGAGTGTCTCTCTCAGGCTCTGGGATACCTTTGGTGACCATCACAAAGACAGACGTTTTGCATATGGCAGGTAAATGAAATGTTACCTAATAAAAAGTACCACACTTAGTTTGCAAAAATCAACTTATCAGGCATAGAGTAGAGAAGACATGGGAAATATTTGGTGTGAAAAAGACCTTGGGGTCTTAGTGGACCTTCAACTTGAGATGAGTCATCAATGTGCTGTGAGGATCCAGGGAGCTATTACAGACTTGGGCTGCATTGAGAGAAATAGGATCTGAACAAAAGGAGGAGATTGGCCAGCTATACCCTCTATCCTGGTTAGAACACATCTGTAAGATCGTATCGTGGTCTGGACCCTACTTTTTTAGGAAGACCATTAAGAGGCTGGACAGTGACCAGGGTGGTGGGAGAATCCATGTTGGTGAAGAAGAATCAGACACATGAGAGGCAGTTAGTCAATCAATAAACATTTAGTAATTGGAGCACTAGAGAAACAGATTTCAACTCAGTGTTAGAAAAATCTTTGCAACAGAGATGTCCCAAAGCAGTATGGGATTCCGTGCATGGCAGTGGGTTCTTTCTCAGTCTACAAGCATTTATTAAGCACGTACTGTGTGCCAGGCCCAGGGCTAAGCACGAGAGACAGGAGGAAAGGTAAAAGGTGGAAGTCTTCCAGGAAGTATTCTAGCAGCATCTGGCTACCCAATTTGGGGACAGTGTGGTCAGTGAATCATTTGTAGACTTGGGGATGGAAGACTGCTTAGGGGTCATCGAATTGAAGCCCCTCATTTTACAGGTGAGGAGGGGGAAGGCTTGAGAGGCAACAAGACTTGACCAAGGTCATATGGATAAGTCCTAGTAGAACCCCAAATCCTTGGACTTCAAAGCAAGGACTCTTTCTCCTGCTTTAGTCAAGATGCCTTCTGAAGGTTCTCCCAGATATGGGCATCCATGAGAATGATTCTTTCTTTCGATGTCCAACCTTTATAAAACCAGCAGTGTTACCATGAGGTTGTAGGATAGCAGCCAGAGCAGTAGAGCTAGAGTCACTGGACTTGAGTTCAAATCCAGTTTCATTTTCAACCTATGTGTGTGACCTTGGTAAAGCCAGCTCATTTTTTCCGGTATTTATCTATCATCACTCAAAGTTAAGAGTTGAAAGGGACCTCAGGGGAACCATCCAATCCAACCCCTTCATTTGACATAGTAATAACTAAGGCCAAGAGAAGTCAGATGACTTGCTCACAGTCACCCAGATGGTACAAAGGAGATATCTGAACCTAGTCTTCTGACTTGAAATCCAGCATACTTTGGACTATCCCAGACTGCTTCTAGGGACTGGCCTAGAGGATATCTAAAAGGATTTCCAGCTCAGAATCCATATCCTCTAATCCTAAGTCCATCTGATCCTTATAAGGTAGCTATGAAACATCAGACAAGTCCACACTGGCCATGACTTGACCCCTGGAGCCACAGAAGCCCCAGGTCACCATTCCACTGGCTTTTACTCACAAGGCTTGGTTAAACTTCCTCCTTCATTGAAGAGGCAGAGGAAGCCGTGGGTGGGGCAGATCTCATGATGTTCCCAAGCTTCCCCCTTCTGCTGCCTGGCTCATCAGTCCAGATAGCACTTCTCTTGCCTTCTGCCAGGCTATTTCCATTCATTCTGAGGCTGGGCAGCCCCATCTCTGGGCCCCATCTGCTGTTCCAGCCTTTTTGTGGCAACATTAGGCTGCTCTGATTTCCTGGGTCCTTCACGACATCTAAGGCACCCTCTCACATTCGTAGGGACGTCATTTTCTCCCCAAAACATTTCTAAATTCCTCTGTAGATGGAAATCAGTTCCAGTATCAGATGCCATTTTTTTTCCCCAAAAAAGTAATTCGGTGCTTACATTCAGTTCAGTGAGAGAGACAGAGGGAAGAGAGGGGAGAGTCCAGACAGACAGACAGACCGAGAGATCCAGAGACAGACAGAGAAAGGGAGAGAAAGAATAAGGGAGCGAGAGATGGAGAGACTGAGGGGCAGGAGGTGGAGAAGATGCTGAAGATTTAAGAAATGTTTTTTTTTTTCTGACTGATGGGGCACTTAACTGGGCTAGAGCATAGAGGTGTCTCCATCTCTAGTCCAGACTTAAGCATGGGACTGCAGGAAGCTTACTGTCTAGGAGAAGGGAAATAGGACCTGTCATGGAGAAGGAGAAGACCCCTAAGGGAGCTTACAGGAGGGAAGGAGCAGAGCCCTCTTCGCCGGCAGCTATTAAGGAAGGCAATTGGCTACAGATTTCTCTAGTGTGGCTTAGAGGATGGAGTCTTGCTTTGGAGTCAAAAAGACATCGGTTCAAGACTTCTCCCTAAACATACACTAATTTGGGAACAAAATATTATACATTATGCAACCCTGGGAAAGTTAGGGTTCGAATGTCCTCTTCTGTCAAGTGAGTGGATTGGACAAGAGCAGAAGTTCTTAATCCAGGGTCCACAAACCCATTGAAAGACTATTATGTGTATACGCATCTATTGGTTTCATTTTAATTCGTTGATATTTACATTATTATAATTAATTAAACTCAATTAATTCATTTCCTTGGCAATCCTGTGCACTGTAAGCATTTAAAAATTTAATTCTGAGAAGGAGACTCCCTAGGCTGCATCAGAAGGCCAAAGGGTCCATGACAGAAAAAAGATTCAGAAATCTTGGAACATCTGACGTCTGAGATGCCTGCCAGCTAAGTCACTGGCTCTGAGATCCCTGGAGAAGTCACTCCAATCCTCAATGGCCCAGACAAATCACGTGATACTTTAAGCAGCAGCAGAAGTGCTCATCCACACTGTTAAAGGGGTTGGGAGAGTTGTTGTATTGTTTATACCGAAGAAATCAGTTCAATACCAAATCCCCATTTCCAAATAAATACGTCTAGGAGGACCCTACATATTGGATTGAATGCTGGGCTTGAAGCCTTGGAGACTTGGGTTCAAATCCTACCACTCTTCCTATGGGGCCCTGAAAAGTTACTTGATGTCTGTCTGCCTCTGGAAACTTCCTAGGATGTCTCCTAAGTCAGAGTAGAGCATCACCACACGGAGAGTTCCTGTCTCTAAAGAAAATCATAAATGTAAATGTGAGTTGTACACTGCCTGAGCTGGCGTTTCTGTTTATTATTATTTTTTTAAACCCTCACCTTCCATCTTTGAATCAATACTGTGCATTGGTTCCAAGGCAGAAGGGTGGTAAGGACGAAGCAATGAGGGTGAAATGACTGGCTCAGGGTCACACAGCTAGGATGGAATTACTATTTAGGAATTAAACTGGAAGAGAATTATTCTAATCCAGATCATCATTGTGGCTAAAATGAGCATTAGTCTGGGTTAATTCAATTCAGCAAACTCATTTAGTCAGATTAGGATCAAATAATGCAGGGTCAATTCTAATCAATTCAATTCACCAACCATTTATTAAATGCCTACTCTGTGGTAGGCACTGGGCATACTAAGACAAAAATGTAATAGTCCCTGACCTCAAGGAGCTTACATTCTCCCAAAGGAATACAACAAATACACGGATCAATTGATTAATAATTATTTATTAGAAATAACAGTATTGAGGGCAGCTGGGTAGCTCAATTGATTAAGAGCCAAGCCTAGAGATGGGAGGTCCTGGGTTCAAATTTGGCCTCAGACACTTCCTAGCTATGTGACCCTGGGCAAGTCATTTAGCCCCCCATTGCCTAGCCCTGACCACTCTTCTGCCTTGGAACCAATACATTATATTGATTCTAAGGTGGAAGGTAAGGGTTAACAAAAAAAAAAAAGATAAATCAATAATTGGATTAAGAATTACCTACTATGTGCCAGGTGGCACAGTGGATAGAGCTCTGAGCCTGCCATCAGAAAGACCAAAGTTCAAAACGAGCCTCAGATACCTAGCTGTGTGACCCTAGGCAAGTCACTTAACCCAATTTGCCTCAGTTTCCTCATCTGTCAAATGAGCTAGAGAAGAAAATGACAAGCTTCTCTAGTACCTTCACTGAGAAAACCCCAAATGGGGTCACTCTAGAGTTGGACATGACTGAAAAAAAGACTAAACAACAACTGTGTGCCAAGCACCGTAGATAACAGAGACAGAGTCCCAGTAAGATGCTTCTGTGCTATTTTTAAATGTTTTGCTTTTATTATCATGCAAAACACACTTCCATATTGGTCGTTGTTATAAGAGCACACTATTGATGAAGCTAAAACCAGAGATAGATTGGATCCGACCAGAGCTGGAGGAACTTTTCTCTGTACCCAGGATGTGAGGACTCCATCATTAAGAGATCTGAATTTCTCATTAAGCTCCAAGAACACAGGATTCAAATCTTCTAGTCAAGTCAAAGGCACTTATTAAGGACCTACTGTGTGCCAAGCACTGTGCTAAAGACTAGAGATCTAAAGAAAGGCAAAAGACAGATCCAGCCAGCAAGGAGCTTCCAATCTGATGGGGGAAACGACCATGTACAGGTAGGATCTATATTGGATGTACTGGAGATAATCCCAAAGGGAAGGAGCTAGAATGAAGGAGACCTTCTTGCAGAAGGCATGATTTTAGGGAAGACTTGAAGGAAACCATTCAGTCATTTAACATTAACTCTCATCAGCTCCCGATAAGAAGGGTCTCTTCTCCTGGTGGGAGTAGACTGGACTCCTTGGGAAGGACCACACAGGAATCAGCACCCGCTGGGATTGGGTTTTGCTCTTTCTCCATCGACTTTTTTCGTCCCTGATATTTCAGCTCCTGCCTCTGTCTGACTGGAGCTGCCTTACCTCCATGCATCCTCTGAACACGGTCTGTTCCATAAGGAGCAGTCGTGGCCGCAGGGATTTCCCAAACTTGAAGAGTCGAGGCTGAATTCCCAAGCCCCGTGTGCTGTGCAGGGAGAGACTGTTTAGGGAGGAATGAGCTCCAGTATGCCTGAGGCACACCTCTCTTCTCCAGCGCCGCCCTTGCTGAACAACTCTGGGCCTGCCATGGAGATTCCGGAGATGCTTATATTGAGGTCATCTTTCCCACAAATCCAAGTGGTGTGTTTTGCTGCACCATGGAAATCCCAGGGGTTGTTCCCTCTGGCTTGGGAGACCTACGGGGCATTAGAAAGGCAGCAGTGTGGTATTAGGGTGCCCAGCTTAAAAGTCAGGAAGACTAAATTTGAATCCTACCTCAGATACTTCCTAGCTCTGTGACCCTAAACTAGTCACGTCATCTCTTTCAGCCTCAGTTTCTTCATTTATAAAATGGGGATGATAATAGAATCTCCTTCCTAAGGTTTTTGTAAGGGATGAGTTGTGTTTTATAAACCTTACAGCACCAGAAAATGGTCATTCATCATTATTGTTAGTCTATGCTTCTATATCCCAGGGATTAGGAGTGTAGCGTTTCTGTGGTCTGGAAAATCTGTTTTGATTTTTTTGGTCCTCCCTCCATTCCAGAGAAGAAGCCTCAGTTTCCCCTTTTTCTTCACTGGAGTGTTTCGAGTTCAAATTGGGTGAAGTCCCCGTATCCCTTCCACACTGCCAGGGCAAACGCCACTTTTGACTTATTTTGACTTTTAAAAAAGAAATGATGCCTATTTAGGGGTTAAAAGATAACGGTGGCTATTTCACATACTCTATGTGTATTTTATGCATTTCCCAGTTTCTAAACTCTTTCTGTGCCGCCTGCTGGCATTCATATGTCATCTGTGGCTTCTGCCCCCCCCCCCCTCCCATTCCCATTTAATGTCTTAGGCTGGCTGGCCGGTGATATGGTGAACCCCGATGGGGAAAGGATACCTGGAGTTATTTTGACCCAAGATTCATGACTAGGATTCACTGAATAGTCCCGTCTTCTGGAGGAGGGATCAGGCTTATTGGGCTTCACCCCAGAGAACAGACTAGGGGCTCATTGGAAGGATTTACAGAGAGAGCCACATTTCTGTATTCTGGCAGCAGAACTGTTATAAGGACGAGAACTGTCCAAAGGTGGGCTCAACTGCCCTGGATGGGGAGCTTCGTAATCTCCAAATGACAGAACTGAAGGGATCTCAGTGGCCATTTTCTCTAACCCTGAACGAGAACGGGAGGTCCTCACCAAGGGGCTTGTCCATAAGATTCTGGTTCAGGTAGGAGTTGGACCAGTTGGACATCAAGTCAAGTGACTTAAGCATTTATTATGTACCTCCTGTATACCAGGGACTGGCTCCTCTCAATGCTATTTCTGTGATCACCGAGGTCTCTGCCAGATCTAAATGAACGTGCTTGTGGTTCACTGGGATTGGAGTATGTAGACTCCAGGGGAAAGGACGGTCTCAGCTTCTGTTCCGGAGGCCTTTGTGACCCTCTTACTGTCGAGATTCCTAAGCTAAGCCTGACACTGAGCTCCTGAACCCTCAAGTCTGGAGTCACAACTGAGTGAATGCTCAAAAGGATTCCCAGATCATCTTGTCCAGCCCCGTGCCTTCCTTATTGCCCCTTCTTCATGAATAGAATGAAAGGACTCCTTGGCTCCTTTTACCTCCAAGGGAAACTGAGATCCAGAAGTCACAGAACAAACTCTAACTCTGGATGTTCACATGCTTTCACCTTTATTAGAAAGTATATTGTTTTGTTCCAGGTACTGTGGGAAGGGGAACAGCTAAGGGGCACAGTGGATAGAGCATCAGGCCTGTGGTCAAGAAGACCCAAGTTTAAATCTAGCCCCAGACACACATTAGCTGTGTGACCCTGGGCAAGTCACTTACCCCTGTTTGCCACAGTTTCTTCATCTATAAAATGAGCTGGAGAAGGAAATGGCAAACTTGCTGTGTGATCCTGGCCAAGTCACGTAGCACTTTTTGCTTCAGTTTCCTCATTCATAAGGAGAAGGAAATTGAAAAACCCTTTCAGAATTTTTGCTAAGAAAACTCCAAATAGGGTCAGAAAAAGTCAGACATGATCAAAACAACTCAATAGCAACAACAAAAATGTTTTTCCTTGTCTTTTTCTCTACCTCAGCAACATAGCTCAGTGTGTGGTACATAAAGTCGGTGCTTGTCAACTGACTGACAACTGCCAAGTGATGGAGGAGGGACTAAGCCCCTGGTCTCCAGGCCAGAGTTCAGTGGTGGTTTTCTACTCCATCACATGAGAAAGTGTGTGCCGTCATTCCTAGGTACCTCTCACCCGACACTTAGCAGCCAGCTCCATCATGTGATTGTCCAAAGTCCACTGGCTTTCACTGGGTCAGGTCTCTTTGAAGCAAGGGGTCCTTCTGCGAAGAGGGAAGATTTTTTTTTTCCCAATGCAGTTTAGTTCTCAGTCACGTACCTCAGGAAGGCCTCCACACATTCATCTTTGAGTCTGGTTGGTTTTTAACCACTCACCTCTCTTGATTGCTGCCTTCAGAGACACCCTTGCCTCTCAAGGTTGTAGGGAGACTGAGGACCAAAATAAACAGTAAAGCCTGATTGCTTTGTGAGTAGAGACCCCAGATTTCCCAATCTACTTTTCCCATGCCTGGATCTACTTCACCTTCCCTATAACAAAGAAAATGGAACTGAAGAGGGACAGCTAGGTGGCTCAGTGGATAGAGAGCTAAGCCAGGATTAAATCAAACCTCAGGCATGTCCTAGCTTTGTGACCCTGGACAAGTCATTTGACCCCCATTTCCTAGCCCTTACCACTCTTCTGCCTTGGAGCCAATACATAGTATCAATTCTAAGATGGAAGGTAAGGGTTGATTGTTTTGTTATGTTGTGTTTTTTAATCAAACTGGCATGGCCTCCCTATTTGATGGTATGCACCATCTTCCACTCTTGTAATCAATCCCCCACCTCTCTGCTGAGGTCAGTCCTCATCTGTTCGCCCCAGTTCTTCATTACAATTGATCAGAATCCAACCACCTCTTCCCTTCATCATCGGAGTCATTGCTCTCCTGATAGAGTGCAGATTAGACATCATCATCATCTATCTCCTATTGGAACGTTTGTTATTCTTATAGTTCTGTACATTCTCTTCTGCTTCATCAGCTCTCTTTCTCATCCAATAAGCTGTTTCTCCTCACTTGCCTACGTGGAGATGTTCTGCTTTGGAATGTCTCGGAGAGAGCAGAAATCAGAACCAGGGGATTCTCCCTTTCATCCAGAACTGGAAGGGCCCTATGAAGTTATCTCACGCAACCCTGCCATTTTAGAGAAGAGGACCTGGGGCTAGGGATGCTAAGTGATGAACCTGAGATTAGACATGGAGCATGAGAAGCAGGTCTTCTGACTCCACACCCAATGGTCCTTCCAATACTGTACTGTTAGGACCGAAAACCCAAGGTCTTTCAAAAGATGTCATTGGAGTAAAATGTTCTCGTTACTTTGTTTGAGGAGCCTGATTTGGTAGTCATGTCTATTCTGAGGCTCTTTAACAACATTTTTATTTCTATCGCCATTATTATCAGCATTTTGCTCTAGGGAAACTCCTCAATTTCCTAATCACTTCTGCTTCTAATGGCTTGTCATTTGGGGAAGAAGACAGAAACTTTATTACACTTTCTGGGCCGCCACTGGCTTTATAACCCTATTTGGGACCCACAGAAATGGTTGCTGTCCAGGAGAATTAATAATCCATGTGTTGTTCACAGACTCTTTTAGGGGACTGTTGAAAGAGTGCATTTGGATCGTTGTTAATCATTCATTGTATTCATGTAATGACGGTTAAAGAAACCAGATCCATAGCAGAAGGCAAGAGAACTCTGATCTGGCCCTGTACCCCAATTACAAAGATCTGGGTTAATAAGTTGTCCTTTGGAAAACTTAGAATTGGAATTCCAGTACAAGGCTCTGCAGTGTGTCCTTCATAGTTCATGGAGATGTCAGTAGTGAGCCAGCCGTCAATGATCTCGTGCTGTTTTCCCCAAAGTTATGTAATGATACCCTCTATGGGTAATACCTTCCCCCCAGCTGGCCAGGCTCTGCTGCCTTCTTTCCCAGCAAATATATTTTTTAAAATAAGATATAAATTTAAAAAAATAGAGAAATTCTTTAGCTGAATTGAGGCTCCTGCTGGTCTTTCCATTACATAGAATCCCAGGTCCAAGAAGACCCACGAGGCCATCTTGTCCAGTCTATGTGAAGAGGAACCCTAAAACCAGCCAAGTGACATATTTAATGCCTATGTTAGGCACTAATCTCATTCTTGCATGTTGAAACCATCACAAAAGTTCCCTGATTTGGATGAGCTAATTTCAAATCCTGCCTCTGCTTACTACTTAAGACCATAGAATCATAGGTTTAGAATGATACTTCAAAAATCCAAATGGGGAAACCAAGGCCCACCCACAGAGGTTAAGAGACTTGCCTAAGGCCAATAAGTCATGAAGCTGGTGTCTGCACCCAGATCCTCTGACTCCAAATCCAGGCTTTCCTTGCACTGTGTTTCTTGACTTCCAGTTTTGTGGAGTAATGAAGCTAATATATATGCTATCTATGTCTCTATCTAGGTCATTGATTCAAATGTTAGCACAGGACTAAATACAGATCCCTTATACACACACACACTCACTCACTTCACTGTAAGGAAGGAGAGGTGGGAATTTTTTCACTTTTATCCGTATACCCAGCTCTTAACACAATACCCTACATATAGTAATCACTTAATTAAATTGAATTTTAAAAAACTAAATTGATTTAACACTTCCCCCAGCTAACCAGACCTTACTACTTTCTTTTTCCAGCAAGTATGATTTCTAAAACAGGTACAACTGAGTTCAAAAATGCCCTCTTATTCTCTATTTATCACATAAAGTCTCTATATTGAATTGAGGTATTCCTGGGATTCTCCTTCCAGGCTGACATTGAACTTTTAATGATTCCAGTTTGGTTCTGGTCCTTCAACTAATCCTCATACCTTCCAGTTTTACTCTTGTCCTGACCCAGTCTATCCCAGTTGTCTACAAGAAGGGCAGGAGAGACTGTACCCATTGCTAAGAGCAACAGCATTAGTAGCTGTCACAAAAGGAAAGGCTGGCACAGTGTTTTCATGATGATTCTATGCAGCCTTCTTGTGATTGCTGCTTCCTTTTCTAAATGTTCACTAACCATCCCTTTAATTAGGACATCCCAGAATGTTGGCAGGAATTGAAATACTCATTGGCCTAGATATGACAGATTCCATTTTCTTCCCCTTTTGTTTTTTTCACTTGGTTTCTCTATTCTTTGCACTCTTTCAATGATCTCCAACTGTAGTTCAGCCATCACATCTTCCAGTGAGTGGCAGAGCTCAGCTGAGTCTAGTAACAGGAATTCACCAAGAATAGCTAAATATTCTTGGTATCTCAACATTTCCCTTGACTTCTTGACTTTCTACTAGCTTTTTTCCCCCCTTTTGTTCTATCCTTTCCAGTCTAGAGATCATTCTCTTTGGCAGAGAAAGCAGAAGAGTCAGGCAGTTGCCCTATCTGCCACCTGTAAGGTTTTAGTTTCTCTTCCCTTCAGTTTACCCATATGTGGAACAAGGAAGTTGACCTCTGTGATCTCTAAGGTCCTTTTCAGCTCTAAATCCAATGTCAGATGAGATAGCATAGGTAAGTGAGCTGTATCAAATGAGATAACTTTGTACAGGGCTTCATAAACTTGAAGCTTATAAATATTATGATTATATCAGGTTTTGTTTGCAGTCAGCTTTCATTGTGTCTCCTATGTACAAAGCACTATGGTTCATGAACTAGGAAGAGGAAGAACCTGTCAGTATCCTTATCACAACCACTTTCATGTATAATAATTACAAAAATAACTCACATTCCTATAGCAGTTTAAGATATACAGTGTTTTCTGCATGATAACACTGTGAAGTGGGTGGTGCAAATATTCCCATTTTACAGAAGGGAAAACCGAGGCTCAATGAGCTTTAGTGACTCACCTATATAAGGATTACAGATTTGAAGCTGGAAAGGAGCCTTAGCGTTGCCCTATCTGGTCTATCCTGTTCATTAGTAGAAGATGATTCTCCCAAGGTCACACAGTTAGTAAGTAGGGCTTCTATGTGTCCTGGCTATGATTTTAACACTTTATCAGTTGCATTATTATTGCTCCCCCTGAAAATAGCGATATAATCCCTACCCCGACATCCTTCACCAATCATCCCACCTTTCGCCTTTTTTCCTCCCTTCTCTTATTTGTCTTTTCAGTGGTTTTTCTTATTCTGCACTGGATCTCTGAGGTTTCTTTAAAAAGTCCAGGGCTAGAAGTGGACTCAATATCACTTAATTAATAGATATATGTAGATAGATAGGCAGGCAGAGACTGACAGACAGACAGATAGATAGATAGATAGATAGATAGATAGATAGATAGATAGATAGATAGATGATTAAATGGATGGATGACTAGATATATAGGTAGATGGGGGGACAAATAGGTAATGAGGTGGTGGATGGATAAATATGTAGGTAGATAAAGGCAAGGTTGCATGTTAGGCCTGGAGTTAAGAAAATTCCTTTTCCTGAGCTCAAATCTAGCCTCAGACACTTACTAGTCGGGTGACCCTAGGCAAGTCACTTCACCCCATTGGCCTCAGTTTCCTCATCTGTAAAATGAACTGAAGAAGGAAATGGCAAACCTCTCCAGAATCTTTGCCAAGAAAACCCCAAATAAGATCATGAAGAACCAGATACAACTGAAAACAACTAAAGCAAAACAAAAGTAGATCAATGGGTAGATGTAGAGTGGGTTAGATAAGTCACTGAATGGATAGATGGATGGGAAAGAGAGGGAAAATATTTTATAGCCCTTACAATGTGTCAGGTGCTGACAAATGTTATTGCTACCTCTTCATGGGGCTTGTAACCAGATATTGCTGCTTTGTAGCAATGAACAATGGGAAAAGCCCCTCCAGAAAATAAGATCAGATGACTTGTAAGAAAGTTTCACAGAGCTGATGGAGGAAGGGAGCTGTCAACACCCAGGTCTGAAGGACTGAAACACGTGGTCCCTTGAACTGGCCCAGACAAGAGCCAAGAAGAAACTCATTTATCCCCCCTTGGCGACAATTGTTATAAGATGAATTTTGAGTTGAAAGTGGGCAGCTGGGTGGCTCAGTGGATTGAGAGCCAGACCTGGAGAAGGAAGGTCCTCTCTGAAGTTCCTGCAACAGAAAGCTGGCCACGTTTCAGGACATGTTTCTGAAATGGGGCTTTTCGGAGCTCATATGTTGAATTTCACCAGACATGCTCTCCTTCCCCTCATAAAGTCTGTAAAAGCAGGCTCACCCTGGTCCCCGTCATTCTTTTCAGGCACGGTAGGTGACGTTTCCTCTGTAGAGGGCACAGGTAATTGTAGACAGAAGCCATTCTGTTTGTCCTTCTATTGTCGAGGCTCGATGAAAGGCCTTTGAAAATCTCAGGACTCTGGGAGCCGGGCGTCTGTGTCCGGGGAGGAAAGCGTCCATCCTCGCCTCTTTCTGGAGCTCTTAAATCTATAAAGGAGCAAATGTTGGAGGTGCTGGATCCACCTTTGCTTTTCCTTTAAGTGCACCTAGTGCCCAGGATCTGGCGCTTTGGAAAATGTATTCCCATGAGCATTTGCTAAATTCATTCTACTGTGATGTGATTACAAGAGAACATTGACCAGAAATGGCCAATAATTACTGGGGGGGGGGGGGGACGGTGTGCATGTGTGTATGTATGTACATGTGCATGTGTGTGTAAAAATCCTTGGCCTCAAGGGGCTGTGACATAGAAAGGGATCAAGAAAGAGTTGAGGTGGAAGGTACCCATAGAGGGGCAAGATGGAAAGGTCTAGTGGAGCAAGGACAGAGCTGGCCTGAGTACTTCCTGAAATGATGATCTGGGACAGGAACCCAACCAATGAGAGGAGAGGGCTGCAGGGGCAGCAGCATCTCCCAGGTGAGAAGGCAGCTGGTGCAGAAGTGGAAACATCCCCAGAGTTGGGAGCGATGCCAGGAGAAGCAAGGAATGGAATGGAAGAGAAGGACTAGAATCGCAATGCCTCGAGAGCAAGACTTTCCTCTTTGCCTGTGTCTTCCTAATCCAAAGCTCAGTGCCATGTCCAGGGTAATATACTTAGTCCTTCTTTTTTCATTTGAATTGAGTTGGCAGATTAGTCAGTTGGTGAGCATTGATTAAAGTGCCATTCCATGCCAGGGCACTCCACTTGGCATTGGGCCTCCAAAGAGACCAGTTCTTGCTCTTAGGAAGTTTCCATTCTTCTAGAGGGATACACCATAGACATGGTAGTAAGCATAGATCATATCTAGACTAGTAAATACAAGGTCACTGGGCTGGGGAAAAGGAGAAGAGGGAAGCATGAGCAGCTGTGGAGACCAGGAACAGCCTCCTATAGGAGGTGGAGTTTTGACCAGAGATTTGAAGGGAGCTGGGGACTCTGAGGGGCCAAGAAGAGGAAAAGTGCCTCCGAGAATGGGGGAGCAGCATCTGCATAGATATAAACAAATCGATGGGGCTTCAGATATTTGTGGAGAAGTGTGCAGTCAAGTGACTGAAGGTGAAAACTAGAAGATTCTTCAAGGCTTTGGGATGTCTGTGTTCATAGAGTTAGATCTGTGATCAGGTTATGAAAGGAAATGAAAGTGTCATGGAACACATCTTCCCCAAGGGGTTATCACAGAGAATGACCAGAAGGCAATATCCTGGAATGGCCAGAGTACAGAATAGGGAATCTGAGGACCTGAGTTCAAATTCTAGCACTGCTACGTATTACCTGTAGGATCTTGGACAAGTCATTGTAAATGACTTTACATTTTATTTTTTAATTAATTTATTTATTTGTTGCATTTAAATGTCCCCTCTTTCCTCTCCCCTATTAGAGAAGGCATCATATAGCATATGCCAATAAGATACATGTATATATAAAACTACATCTTACTTATTTCTGTTTATCAGTTCTTTCCCATACACAAGTCAAATATTTCTGTTGCTATGTAGAATGTTCTCTTGCTTCCACTTGTATCAACTTTCCTAATTTCATATAAGTCTTTCCATGGTTTTCTAAGATTAAAATGTTCCTCTTTTTTTAAAATGCAGTAATATTATATCACAATCATATGCCACAATTTGTTTAGCTATTCTCCAATTGACAGGCATCCCTTCAGTTTCCAGTTCTTTGCCATCATGAAGAGAGCTACTATAAATATTTTAGATGTATAGTTTCTTTTCCATTTTCCTTTATCACCTTAAGAAATAAATCTAATCATGGCATTGCTGGGTCAAAGGGCATATACAATGTTATAACTCTTTGGGCATAATTCCACATTTCTCTCCAAAATGATTGAATCAGTTCACAGTTCTACCAGGAATATATTAGTGTCCCAATTTTTCCACATCCCCTCTAACATTTGTCATTTTGTCCTTTTACCATTTTAGCCAATCAGATAGATTGTGTGAGATGATATCTCAGAGTTGTTGCATTTCTCTCAATAGTGATTTTGAGCATTTTTTTATTGTAAGATATAATGTTGATTTCTTTACTCCCAAACTGTGTTCATATCTTTTAATCATTTATAATCGGGGAATGGCTCATATTCTTATATATTGATAAAGTGCTCTTAAATATTTTAGATGTGGGATATCTATCTAAGAAACTGTTTATAAAAACATTTTCTTCCAACTTAATGCTTTTCCTATTAATCTTGGCCATGTTCGTTTTATTTGTACAAAACTCTTTTGATTTAATGTATTCAGCTTATTTTGCACCTCATGGTGCCTTCTGTCTCTTGTTTATATATAAATTCTTCTTATATCCATATATTTGATAGGTAATATATTCCCTGTTCTTCAAATTTGCCTATAATATCTCCCTTTAAGTCTAGGTCATGTATCCATTTTGGATCTTATCTTGGTAAATGGTGTAAGCTACTGGTGTATATCTAGTTTCTGCCAGGCTGCTTTCCAGTTTTCCTAACAATTTTTTACCAAAATAGTAAAATCTTTTTCTAAATCTTGGGTATTTACTTTCGCCAAATCCAAGGTTGTTATCATCTTTTACAAGTGTTTGTTGTTTATCTGTTCTCTTTCACTGGTCTTTTTGATTTCTTACCCAGACCCAGATATTATTTTTTATTTTTAAATTTTTGTTT
Source organism: Monodelphis domestica (assembly GCF_027887165.1). Classification (NCBI taxonomy): domain Eukaryota; kingdom Metazoa; phylum Chordata; class Mammalia; order Didelphimorphia; family Didelphidae; genus Monodelphis; species Monodelphis domestica. Next base: position 21,860,622 of record NC_077227.1, on the reverse strand, counting down.
AGAATATTTTTCTATGGTTACATGATTCATAATCCCCCCTGCTTTCTCCTCCTCCTTCCCAATACCGATAAGCAATACCAGTGGGTTATCCATGTATCATTGTTCAAAACCTATTTTGAAGAGAGTGATCTTTTAACATCAAAATCCCCAATTACTACGTGATCAAGCATATAGTTTTCTAATGCATTTCTGGTTCCACAGTTCTTTCTCTGGATGTGGATGGCACTCTTTCTCACAAGTTCCTCTGGATTGTCCTGGATCATTGCATTGCTACTGGTAGAAAAGTCCATTACATTTGATTGTGCCACAGTGTATCAGTCTCTGCATACAATGTTTTCCTGGTTCTGCTCCTCTCGATCTGCATCACTTCCTGGAGGTTGTTCCAGTCTCCATGGAATTCCTCCACTTTATTATTCCTTTTAGCACAATAGTATTCCATCACCAACAGATACCACAATGTGTTCAGCCATTCTTCAATTGAAGGGCATCCCCTCATTTTCCAATTTTTGGCCATCACAAAGAGTGCAGCTAGGAATATTCTTGTACAAGTCTTTTTCCTTATTATCTCTTTGGGGTACAAACCCAGCAGTGGTATCAGTCCCAGATAGTTTTAATGATTATTGTTTTATAATATAGTCCAAAATCTGGTACTGCTAAATCTCCTTCCATTGCATTTTTTATTAATTCCTTTTATATTCTTGACATTTTGTTTTCCCTTTATACTTTAAATAAAGTTCTCTTGGCCTCAGGAGGATTGAAAGAGATGACCGTGGAGGTCACCTTAGCCCCAAGATCCTTCCACTGAATCATGCAATCTCAGACATACCGAAAGTCCAAGAACAGAAAGCAGTCCAGACCCGCATATCTACACATGGGAGGCTAAATAAAGTTCTGCTTCGGTCTCTAATAGCTTTCTAAATAAGTCTGTGTGATCAGGCATTCAGCAAAAGCAGACCCCAGAACAGTACCTTCTCTTAAGCCTCTCACATTCTCCAGCAAACAGTGGGTCACTCCCTCTTCTGTTTATTTAGCTTAGAGACTCAGGGAAATGAGAATTCTTACTAGAAGTGCTCAGATCTGCCTTCAGCCCTCTGGGGCAAGCGAGAGAGATCACTGATGACATGGCAGGAAATAAACCACCCCAGCATTGAGGTAGGGCTATCAGGAAATGAGGGAGCTTTGTACTTGGTAGAAACATCCCAGAGGGGGGCTCCTGTCTTTGTCCAGCATACTAATGGATGACACTCAGTCTCCAGGTTATGAAGATATTTCGGAGCCTATAATTTTTATCCTAATAAATTCCAAAGTTTTTTATTTGCCTTAGAATACCAACTGTGGAACACAGGAAAAGATCTGGGACCAAATGGCTAACAGGCTAGTTTTACAGAGTTATAAAGACCTGGGTTCAAGTTCTGTTTGTGACCTTTTTGATGCTAAGGATGAATAATTCCCTTCAGCTCTTAGTACCCTAGTCAAGTGCTACCTTTGCTTTGGTGGCAGGAGTTCAATAGTACTAGAATTGAGTTTCCTAAACCAGTGAAATTACAGATCTGGGTCAGAATAACAATAATAAAAAAATTTTAACCCCTTACCTTCCATTTTATTTTTTTTTTTTCAAGCCCTTACCTTCTGTCTTGGAGTCAATAATGTGTATTGGCTCCAAGGCAGAAGAGTTTACCTTCCATTTTAGAATCAAAATTGTGTATTGGTTCTAAAGAAGAAGAGTTATAAGTGGCAATGGGGGTTAAATGACTTGTCCAGGGTCACACAGCTAGGAAGTGTCTGAGACCAGAACTCAGATCTTCACATGTTTATGCCTGGCTCTCAATCCACTGAAGCCACCTAGCTGCCCCCCACACACACACACACACAATAATAATATTATACAAAACTGCATCATTGAGTGGATAGAGGGCCACCTCAGCCAAAAAAAATCCCACCTCCAACCTGGATTGGCTGTGTGACCTTATGCCAGTCACTTATTTTATTTCTTTTTTCAATTACGTGTAAAAATAATTTTAAAGGGGGCAGCTGGGTGGCTCAGTGGATTGAGAGCCAGACCTAGAGATGGGAGGTCCTGGGTTCAAATCTGGCCTCAGACACTTCCTAGCTGTGCAACTCTGGGCAAGTCACTTAACCCCCATTTCCTAGCTGTTACCACTCTTCTGCCTTGTATCCAATACACAGTATTGACTCCAAGACGGAAGTTAAGGGTTTAAAGAAAAACAAAAAAAACATTTTTTTGACAATTATTTTCTGCCGTGTGGTGGTTTCAATGCCCTCCCTCCCCCATCCCCAGGCTGTAAATAGTCTGATATCAGTTATATCAATGCTTTGGTTCAATACATATTTCCATATTTCTCATGTTGGGAATGAAGGCACATATCACATATATAATAAAAAAAAACCACATGAAGGAAATGAAATGAAGGTGGGTGTTCTCTGATCTGCCATCAGATCCCTGCAGTACCTTCTTAGGTCAGTCATTTAACTTCTCAGGTAACCTGCTCTCGGCAGCTGAGTGGCAGAAGGGGTTTCAGTCTTTGTTGGTGGAAGGAGTTTCCATACTAGAAGTCCCTTATGCCAGTGAAGTCAAAGCATGTGGCAGAGATGATTCATTTGTACTGCTGAGCCTCCTGGGGAGATGGAGGCACTGCAGAAATTAGCATCATCTGCCTTCTAACAAGGAAGCTGACTCTGAGACATGAGGCTCTTTGACTGGAGTCAGACCACTAGCAGAAGTCCTAGGATGGATTCCAACTAAGGTCTTTCTCATCTCTGATCCCAGATCCCGGAGAGGAACTGTGAGGAGGTTCCTGGCTCTCAGAGTATATGGGGTGGGGGTGGTGAGGGAGGAGGGTGCCTATTGTGCGAGAAGGCTAGAAAAGGATGGGGAGGGCCAGAGTCTGAAGGGCTTTGAACCCCACTGAGTTTTGTGTTTGATCCTGGAGACACGTTTACTGATGTGGGTGCGACATGGTTTAGGAAGGTCAGATTGACACCAGGTTGGGCGATGGATTAAAAATGGCGGTTGGGAAGTAGAAGCTGTTAGAATGTGAATGTGGTGTGAAGGGATGAGAGCCTGCACCACAGTGGTAGCCAAGTCAAAGGGGAGGTGGGGGCCTGTGCAGCAGAGCCAGGACTGGAAGCCACCTGAAGCCCCTCTTCTACTGACTGGCTTAGACTTCTTCCCACCCCTCTAAAGCTGAAGGACAAAGGAACAGCTCCATTGAGAGCTGGAGTATCTGGTGCCAGGGGAGAGGGGCCCCAATGACTGGAACCCACCTTGAATTCTTTGGCTGGGGTCCCTTAGTGGGTGCACCATTGAGAAAAGGGGATTTCGGTGGCTGTGCATCCTAGTGAAGCAGTAGCAAGACCAGAAGAGAGCCCAGGGAGTCAATGGCAAGGCCATCAAGATGGCAGACATGTGTGGCCAGACTCCCATAAAGGTGACATGAATAAATGTTGTACTTTCAGGTGTCACATCGCAGAGTTTGTAGACTCAATTTCCTTTTTGGTTTGTTTTCTTTAAACCTGTACTTCTGTCTTAGAATCAATACTGTATATTGGTTCCAAGGCAGAAGAGCAGTAAGGGCTCAACAATGGGGGTGAAGTGACTTGCCCAGGGTCATGCAGATAGGAAAAGTCTGAGACCAATTGAAACCCAGAACTTGCCATCTCTAGCACCGGCTCTCAATCCACTGAGCCACTTAGTTACTCCTGGTCTCGTGGTTTGTGTTTTACAACCCTTTGGCAAGTCTGTGGACCCCTTCTCAGAAGAATTTAAATGAAAAAAATTTAAAAATAGAAACAGCTTTATTACAAAGGAAGCCAATTATGCAGAAGTGTAGATATCAAAATGTTTTTGAAAACAAATTCACAAGCGGCAGCTGGTGGGTGCCTCAGTGGATTGAGAACCAGACCTAGAGAGAGGGCCAATACCCAGTATTCACTGTAAGATGGAAGGTAAAGGGTTAAAAAAATTCACAGACTCCATGTTAAAAACCTCTGATCTGTCCCAAATCCCTCATTTTATCCAAGAGGAAGCCGGTGGTCCAAAAAGCCAAAGTGACTCTCCCCAAATCCCACCGAGGACGAGTAAAAGATATTCTTTTTCTCATCAACTTATTTCTAGTCTGCTTTTCTAATCTTATTTCATATCATTCCCCTTCGTATGGTCCCTAGGACTAGGGACTAGGGACTAGTTCTAGGAATGAGATGAATAAAAGTACTTAATAAACTGGTAATAATTAATGGTATGTTAATCATTTGATTAATGATTGATTTGTTAATAATAGCTAGCATTCATGTTGTACTTTTAGGGTTACACCAAGTACTTTCTATTGTAATCTAACAACCACTCTTGGAAGTAGGTGCTGTTATTATTATCCCCATTTTACAGATTAGGAAACCGAGTGTCACTGAAGTGACTTGCTCAGGTTCACATAGCTAGTAAGTGTTGGAGGCCATATTTTCATTCAAGTTCATGGCCAGTGTTATCTCCACTGTAACATGTAGCTGCCTAGCTAGTATGTTTTCTGCTACCCCAAATTAGCTTGGAAGTGTGTTTGGGGGTACTTCTCTTCTTTCCAAAGGAATGGAGTCCAGTCTAAAGATTGGAGGCTTCTGCCCTCCTCCCTCTTTTGAGATAGGTTATCCAAACCAGAGTTTTCTTAAGCTGATATAGAATCTGTTACAGATGACACGTAGAATTATGGATTTAAAGCCGAAAGAAATCAGGGGGGCCATCTTGATCAATTCCGTTTTACAGATGAGGAAACTGAGGCTGAGAGAGAGGCATTAAGTGACTTGCCCAAAATCATATAGGTAGATAAAATGTGGTAGAAGCAGGATTCAAGCCCTGACCCTCCAGTTCCAAATCCAGAGTCCTTCCCACTGCTCTGCTCAAGAAAGGGAAATGAGTGACCTCTAAGGAGTGAGGAAAAAAAATAAAGAAAGATTAATCGCTTAAAACATGCAGGATGCATGAAAGATAAAGCCGGGTTGGGTATTTTGGAACCTGAAGGACTCAGGTGTCTGGGTTCTCATTAGGCAGCCAGACCTTGTCCAGCACATCCCAGCATTCCTCTCCCCACCCCCAGTAGTTAGAGAGAGGGAGTATCATGATTTCCCAGCAGCCAGTTCTCTTTCTGCTGCCCCTGAGTGAGATAATTCAATTCCATTCCATTCAATCAGCATTTATGAATCACCTGCTTTATGCCTGGCAGAGGGGGGGCAATCACTGGGGAGCCAAGACCAAAAAAAGTCAATAGCCCTCACCATTATGGAGCTTTCATTGTACTGGGGCAAAACACCACCGCAGCCCCTAAGAGAATACAGATTAAATGCAAGTCACTACAAATCATTCCAAGAGGGAGAGAGCACCAGTAACTGAGTCCGAGAGTGGGTGGGTGGCCCCTGACTTGGCTTCTCAAGGAGTCTCTGACTTGGAAGAAAAGGTGGAGGATGTTGTAGAGGTGAGGGACCTGGAGTACAAAGATCCAGAGAGAGGAAATGATGGTGTCTTGCTCTGGGGACAATTTAACTGAAATAGAGACCATGTGAAGGGGTGTATAATATGAATAAGACTAGAAAAGTCAGCTGGAGGGGGCAGTTGAGTACTCAATGGATTGAGAGCTGGCCTAGAGACAGGAGGTCCTGGGTTCAAATATGACCTTGGACACTTCCTAGCTTTGTGACCCTGGACAAGTCACTTCACCCCCATTGCCTAGCCCTTACCCCTCTTCTGCCTTAGAACCAATACACAGTACTGATTCTGAGATGGAAGGTCAGGGGGTTTTATTTAAAAAAAAAAAAGACATAGGGAGCCAGATGGTAGATGATTTGAAATGCACTTAAACAAATGAGGACTTTGCAATGATAACAGTGATAACTGTCACTCATATAATGCTGGAAGGTTTGCAAAGTGATTTCCAAACCTTTTATCTTATCTTCAGAGAAACCCTTGGAGGTAGGTGCTAGTCTTATCACTCTTTTACAGAGAAGGAAACTGAAGCAGACAGAGGTTAAGTGGTTTGCTCATCCAGGGCTGCACAACCAGTAAGTGGCTCCCACCAGATTTGAATTTTGGTCTTTTTGTGACTCTAAAAGTGGCCAACCCACTACACCACCGGGCTGCTCTCCAGCCTAGAGGCAAAAGGGAAGCATTTCTAAGTGATGCCAAACCTCTTAAGGCCTCCCCTTTGCCAACATCAAGAAGCCAAGGGGCTAAGAGCGAAAGGTGGGATGTGGGGAACCAGGATGGGGAGATGTTATCCAGAATTCACTACAAAAGCAATCAATCAGCTGCCCACCAGGTTAAAAAAAAAGAAAGAAACAACAGCAGGAGCTTCCCCTGAGATCAAACAAAACATCATTTTTATCTTCATTATTTCCATTCAGATTCTTTCTTATTAAAGCTGACAGTCTTTGGGTTTAAAACTCAGGTCTGTGTCTGGGTGGGGCTCAAAATCAGGGGACCCTGGTATGGAAACTCCCATCAGTATAGCATGTCGACTCTAAGGTGTAGTACCTTGGAGAGTTACCTACGTAAATGTGAATAATTTGGCTAGAATACTGGAATAGCATTGGGTTCATTCTTTTTCTAGGAATGACTAGTCCCAAGATGTTGAGGTTTAGTATACAGAAGAATATGATTGGTTCTTGAAAAGGTGCTGAATTTGAACCTAAGCCTTCTTGATCTGCTAGAATTCCCTGCTTCTCAATTGACTCCAAAAAATGGGTGTTGTCCCCATTTATAGATAAATAAACCGAGGCTTACAGATATTAAATGATTTGCCAGGGATCATACAACTAGGCAGAATTTAAAACAAGGTCTCAACGCTCTGTCCCTAACATCAGACTCTACCCCTCCGAGTCCTAATACTGTTGTGGCCCTGAGTTACTCTTTCCAGGAGTCTGTGACATTCTTCTGTATGCTGCCTTGGCATCTTGGGACCATTCAGTTCCAGAAAAATAATTAACCCAGTAGCATTCTGGTGTCACGGAAACATTGGATCAAGTGAGTTAATCCACCCTTGAAGACCATTTCCAAGACATTGTCAGCTTGCAAAAATGCTCACCCTCCATCCCTTCTCCTGTGTCACTTCATGGATGGAATCTGGAGAGATCCCATCCTAATCCAGGAGGGAAAGGGGGGAAGGGGTTCTGTCTTTATTGACATTCTGGAGAAGCCCTTGGAGAAAGGCAGTCCCAGGTTCAAGGCCTGCCTCTGATAGAGTGTATAAATGGATGTCACTTAACCAGTTCAGCACCCAGGGCAGCTCTCTAAAACTATAACTTAGAGTTGTAGCCAATCTGCGTCAGTGAAGGGACTTTCCACACCACCAAAATCATACGTCTACCTTCCCTCTCCCACCCCAGAAAGAGGAAGGAAGGAAGGGAGGGAGGGAGGGAGAGAGAGATGGAGAGAGAGAAGGGGAGAAGGGGTGAGAAAGTAAAACAGACTAATCCCTATCCCTAACTAATTTCCTCTAGTCTTGGGCTAAGCAGGCTCCAGGTTGATGAATCCACGCTGTTTTACCTCATTTAAGCATTTATTTTTGTTATTCTTCTGTCTGACATTGTAGCATTTGATACCTGTCAGGTCGATGATGTTCCTGTCAATGTTGAGTAATAATGAGCAAATGACTTAACTGTCCTCCAGAGGTAAGGGGGACTGACCAGACTCTCAGGTGAAATTTCTTCCTGTCCTTCCTTTGGGACGTTAAGTCATGTGCCCAGTGTTGTGGGTTAAGCACCTCAAAGCCTTTATTCCCACTAAGTCTCCAATACAGTTTTGGCCTTCCCCCTGCCAAAAGTTACTGTTCCTGACTTCAAATGGCATTGCCACTGCATAGATCAGATCTCTTGGGGGCAAATCAGGAGGTATCCAGGGAAGAAGGAAGTGAGGAGAGAAAGGAAATTTGTTTTCTAAAATTGGCCTTTCTATAGTGTTGCTTCTCCATTAGTGTCCTTGATTTCCATTTCCATAGAGGTCCTGCTTTCATGTTATAACTAAAAAGTAGTCTATATGATCGAGGAGGAAAGACTTCACCAAAAAGGAGGCTAGAACAAAAAAGGGTGAATAGAAATTGTAGGGACCAATTTAGGTTGAACAGTGGGAAGAGTTCTGACAAATAGAGCTGCCCGGTGGCAGAATGGGCAGTCTTGGGAGCCAGTGGGTACCTACTTATTAAAAGGAAGTCTTCAAGCAAAACTGGATGACCATTCATCAGGTGGGCTGCAATGGAGAGTCTTTTGCAGGTTTGGGTTGGACTGGATGGTGGCTAAAGTCCCTTCTGAATGTTGAAGTTCTCTGATTCTTGGACTCCCAGTTGGATAAGATTGAGTAGGCTGCCCATGGTTGTGTTCGGAGGACATAATGTTTTGCTCTTCCTATTCAAGAGCATCACACTGACATATATCAAGGAGAGTTGCAGAAACATTCTTGAAGAAGGCCACGTATTCCCTCCCTTTGAGCATTGGCCCATAAAATGAATCGTGGCTGATCTTCTTTGGGATTTTCCCATTGGCCCTCTCTGGTCAGGCCAATACTCCCATGACTTGGGCCATTATGCTAAAAACATTGTTTCACACTGGGAAAATCTCAAGAGCAGGGATTCTTAACCTTCTCTGTGTCATGAACCCTTTTGTCAGAAACCTGTGGACCCTAGCCCAGAATAATAAAACCATTTACAATGAAAAAGTTCTCAGAACCCTTCTTTCAGTGTTCACAGACCACTGAGGTTAAGAATCCCTGCGAAAGACTGATATTTTCCAGGTAGAGTTAGCTATCATTGGGGTGAAATTGAGGAATGGCCTTACTTTCCTTTTAAGAGTGGACCATCCTGTGTTTTGGGGGGAAAGATGATGGATTAATCTGCATTTTCAAATGTTGCTTCCTACTAAACATGCAGTTAGGATCCTTGGGGAAAATAGAAAGTTCTGCATGCTAATTGCTCCCCAATCTGGATGTATTTCAGGGTGTTTTGACAGTTTCCCCCACTTAACATCTGTACTTAAGAAGCCTCCCTGCTCTTGGTAAAGTATGGACATGATTTCTCCTGCCCACAACCAGGGCGCTGCATGGTCTTACCCTGCCTTACTCAGATCCCCCGCAGTGCCCCCTGCCAGGCTGTCCCCAACAGGGCTTTTCATCCGTCATGAGTGTGGACTGACCCAGCCATCCATCTGCAGGTCACCTTGTTTTGCTTGCCCTCACTGACAAAATTCCTTCCCATCTCATCCAACACTGGCTGCTCCCTACTAAAAAACAACCACCACCCGAACTAAGCTCCTGTGTAACATATCCCTCCCTCCTGTGCCTTGCTCCGTGCTGTTCTGTGCTGTGTGGATTTGTTCATTTGGTCTCGCGCTATCCGATAGGGTGCATGGAAGGGTGGCAAAGCTAGGAAGGGTTTTTTGTGAACCTTGTTGTACAAAGAATACCATGGTCAATGCTGGGACAGGGGAGGAAGCCACCCCAGCGACTTTCCCCAAGCAGAAGGACAGACTCAGTTATGGACTCTAGACTTTCTTGGAATGGACCACTGAAAAGAGGTCTCCATCCATTATTCTTAGACAAGGCAGCCATGACACTGTTGCTCACTATGGTGAAAAGTGGATGGGGTGCTGTCTGCTGTGCAGAAGATCTGAGGCAGTAAAGATGAGTTAATACAGAAAGGGCAAGTTTCTGAACAGGGAGCCGTTGTATTTGATGGTAATCCCATTTCAGATAGGAATATTCCCAATCAGTTCTTGGTATGGCCATCCAACCCCAGAGAGCTGAGATGGGCTGTTCTGGCCTTGAAGCAAAAACGCTCCTTTAGGGAGGGCTGCAGAAAGGTGTAGGGCTTGCCCTCTTGGGTTAAATCAACCCCCATTGACCTCCCATTGGACCGGCTCATTCTCTGTCCATCCTCTTGCAGCTCTCTACCTCTTCTGGTATCTCCAAGTTCATTGTTCACTCATGGCGGTCATTAGAACTGGAAGGGAACTTAAGGGCCATCTAATTCAGCTCCCTCGTTTGGCAGATGAAGAAACTGAGACCCACACAATTTAAGTAGCTTTCCAGGGGTCACCCAGGCAATCAGTTGGCCTAATTGCAGGATGAAGTCATAGGATTTTAGAATGAGAAAGACCCAGAAGGAGCTACCCAGTCTAGACACTTCCTTTTTTAGATGAGGAAACTGAGACTTCCATTACAGTAAAGAGAAAAGAAATGGGCAGCCAGGATGAAGAACAGTCTTGAAGCAAAGGAAAACTGAGGAAATTTCATCGCAGCACTTAATTTGGCTCTTGGCGGGTGATTTTCCAACTCATTTTTCCAAGCATTTCTTCAAAGGACAGATATGATGTTTTAGACGAGAGAAACATCTTTTCACTTGGATGCTGCTATGAACTCTTCCCCAACCCAGGTTGCTAAATTTGGCTGGAGACATTCTAAAGACATTTTTTTTTTTGTGGGTTTGTGGCATTTGCTGCTCAAGTCTAGCTCGGGCCAAGAAACGTGGGTAAGATGAAGCTTTTGTCACTCCCCCCCCCCCCAACCTCCAACCAGATTTGGTCCCAGCTTTCCCTGTGAACCTTTAAAGGCTTCATGTTAGCCACATTTCTGTGCCAGCCTTTCCCATATGAATTCTGTGGCCTGGTGTTTATTGTGCAAACTTGTTAAAGATAAAGGAATGCTTAGGGTTCAAGGGTGTGGGGTGGGAGTTCACCTATAAAGAAGCATTAATTCAAATGAAGGAAATTTCTTTAATAATGTCTGTCTTTTAGGAGCAGCTAGGTAGCCCAGTAAATGGAACACCAGGCCTGGGTCTGAAAGTCCTGGGTTCAAATTTGACTTCAGATATTTTCTAACTGTGTTACCTTGGGTAAGTCACTTACCCACTATTGCCTCGCCCTTTTTGCTCTTTTTCTTTAGAAATTTACATTTGATTCTAAGACAGAAGATAGAATTTTTTTTTAAATCTTTTAAAATTATGTCGAGCTCCCATTCCCACTGACTCAACAGTGAAAGAAACATCCCTCTTTTTTCCTTTTCATTCTTTAGTAAGGTTAGAATTGCTTCTGAATTAACTAATCTAAACCTCAGTCTCAGAGGTTCCTCGAATGAGAAAATGCCCTGCCTTGAGCCTTTTATTAGAACATCTCCCTCTCTGCATTGGAAAATAATCATGTTATTCCACTGGATAAAATTTTATTGCTAGAAAAAAAAAGCAATGTTAAAAGGATGAGCATTTGTTCAGGATGTTGTAAGGTGTGTTTTTGTCGAGCATAAAGCATTTATTAAGCACCTTCCATGTGCCAGGCACTATGTTAAGTGCTGAGATTAAAAAGGTTAAAAAATACACAACAGTGCCTGCTTTCTCAAGGAGCTCATGGTTTAAGAAGGGAGACAACTTGCAAGCAAGATCAGACAGGATTAATTGAAGATTACCCATAGAGGGAAGGCACTAGTACTAAAAGGGAATGGGAGAGCCTTCTTCTAGAAGGTGGAATTTTACCTGGGACTTAAATGAAGTGTAAGAGGAGAAACCCAAGGCAAAGAGGTTGGAATTGGAGGCATGGAGGATACATATCCATTGAAAAAGCCCAATTAAGAGAGACAATGTCTTGTTTAGATGAGGTTCATGCCCACAGTACCTGACACACAGTAGGCATTTAATCAATGTTTATTAGATTGGATAGGACTAAAGTGCATTTTTGAAAATAGTTCGCACAGTCAAGAAGTTCCCAATTCTCAGCCTCAGATACCTACCAACTATGTGATCATAGTCATTTAACCCCATTTGCCTCAGTTTCCTCATATGAAAAATGAGCTGTAAAAGGAAATGACAAAGACTCCATTATCTCTGCCAAGAAAACCCCAAATGGGGTCACAAAAAGAGTTATACATAACTGAAACAACTAAATAGCAAAGTACATATTATTGTCTCAAACAGAATTTTGTCTCTCCCTTCCTAACTTTCGCTGTCCATCTAAACAAAACTGTGATAGACAGGAAACCCTTGAAAGCCTGAAGGAGTCTTTTTCCCAACCAAGAATGGCCCTGGCGTGCTTGTAATATTTCTAGGTTAGCTTCTCTGCCTTATATTTGAGCGGTTTTTCTCATCTACCCCCATTCACCCCACCTCTTGCCTTGCCTGCAAGTGGTTTTTAAATAGACTCAAAATTAAAAATGCATTCAAGCTAGGATGTTAATAAATGGCAATTTATTAAAATAATAATTGTCATTCGATTTTACAGAGTTCTTTACATACATTGTCTCCTTTGATCTCACAAGAACTCTGTGAGGTGGGGCTCTCTTATAATTCTCATTTTACACATAAAGAAACCGAGGCTCAGAAATGTATAGCAACCTGCCCTTTACAAAGCACTCAGGTAGTCAAAATGAGCCCAACACCATATCTACCTTCCCGAGCTGCAAGAAGAAGAGAGAATCCTATCCAATGCCCTTTCCTCATTCCCAGGACTGGTATTTCTAAAGACAGCCTGGTGTCAGACACTGAGCAATCTCTGCACGGAATGTGTGTTTTCATTAAAAGTTATTGAATATCACCCGTTCCTTGGAGTTCTGCCTAGAGATATTCTTAGCTGCAGGTCCTGTGCTTTCTTGGACTAGAGATAGAAAAACTGTCTTGGAATCCAGACTGGAGTTCCCAAAATAGCTCCTTGCTTGTATAGATCAGCGTTTGTGCCAACAGAATGAGGATGGGGATTTATAGAGAGATGGGAAGACAGAGGTGATTTTGCCATTGTGCCAGTTCTCTGTTGGCCTGTTCTTGTATCAATATCCTCATGTCCTTTTATGCCAGAAAACAGGATTTTGGATAATGACTACATCACCTTTTTTAGGGCCCTTATCATAGTCTGTAAATCAGAAATGGGGGAGTGCAAGGGGAGAAAAGGGTCAAGCTAGGGGTCTTGATAAGTGGACCCATCCACTAAGCACCACAGTTTAAAGTGAGGAAATTGACACTTTCAGAACACATTGATAGATCTTTGAAACAATAAGCCATTTGGCTTTTGAGGAAGCTGGGCTATTCAAGATGAACCTTTGGCCACCATGTCCTCCAGAGGGAAATTCTCCAGGTGCTTACCATTGAACCACCTTCCTGAAAACATTTCTTATAATTACATTTTTGTGCAATAGAAATTAAAAAGGGGGAGAGAGAGAGAGAGAGAGAGAGAGAGAGAGAGAGAGAGAGAGAGAGAGAGAGAGAGAGAGAGAGAGAGAGAGAGAAAAGAAAAGAAAAGAAAAGAAAGAAAGAAAGAAAGAAAGAAAGAAAGAAAGAAAGAAAGAAAGAAAGAAAGAAAGAAAGAAAGAAAGAAAGAAAGAAAGAAAGAGAAAGAAAGAAAGAAAGAAAGAAAGAAAGAAAGAAAGAAAGAAAGAAAGAAAGAAAGAAAGAAAGAAAGAAAGAAAGAAAGAAAGAAAGAAAGAAAGAAAGAAAGAAAAGAAAAGAAGGTCATTTCCTGAAAACCCAGTCTAGTGTGCCAACATTGTGTTGGGATCCTACATAGACTGCATTCTCTCCTCCACTCCCAAGGTCTTGTCTCTGCTGGTCATCTGGAGAGGACTGAGTGTGTGTTCAGTGACACAAATGTTGCCGGGGTTGCCTTGGTAACTGGTCCATCACTGATTTCTAGTTCTCGTATGCACCAGCATCATGTTCGATCACAACGTCGAAGCCTCGGTTTCAACTCGGGAAGGAGAAATACGCCACCGCCATGAGAATGTTTTCTTTTATGGGTGCCGTTGATGTGTCTTAACTGGGCTCCTGGGGGTGCCAATTAGAGAGGGCCACACAGCAGAGCCAGGCACATTCCTGATCATTCCCCTTCAGCATGGATGCAGACAGAGGCTTTGTCATGAAGCCCCAGTCCTTCCACAATATGTTCCCCTTTTATTTGACGGTCTAGTCGAAACACCAGCAGAGACCTGGATAGCTGATATAAATAGAGCCTGGGGTCATTGAAAAACTCAGCAACTAATGAGTGATTAGCGGAGAGTGCTTTGGGCTGTGTTCCAGGAAATAGTGATGCTGTTGGGAAGAAAAATTGACTCCCAAATGTCTGAATCATAAGGCACTCTTCAATAAGTCCCATCCTAAAGAACATGCCTTCCCCTGGGCTTTTTGGCCCTGCTCCTATTCTGTGCTGATTTCTAGTGACCTTGAATCTCTGAGAGAAGCTTCTGTCTGCTCTCAAGGTACTATCACAGACCACCCACATTTGAGCCTCCCTTTCAAGGCTATCCCAACACATGCAAGCAAGTTATTTCATTAAAATCAGAGCAATTTCATATAAAAGGAATCTTTCTGCACATTTGCTCTGAATTGATGCCATTTTTCTTTGCTATTAACCTGGAGGCAAACATCGAAGAGCCCCAGAAGGTACTCCAGCCCAGGTGAATATTCTCATCCATTTTATAGCCTGCTCTATAGGTTTCATAATTCAGCATTTATTAACCATCTTACTCTGTGCCAGGCACCATTCTAGGAGCTGAGGGTGCAAAGACAGAAATGTAAATGGTGCCTGCCCTCAGGGCGCTTACATTCTGCTGGGGAGATATGGCATCTACACAGAGGAGTAAAATACCAATTTCAAGAGGGAGAGAGGGCAAAGAGCTGGGTAAAGGTGGTGGGGCTTGGGGGGAGGGAGTGTCTAAACGTGTTTGTCTCCACAGACTTGGAGAAAGGATCCCTCTTTTGTGACTGAAAAGAACAGTATTTGGATTCCTACATGTGATTCTATTTGCTACCTAAGTAGTAATAATAATAATAATTGGCATTGATACATCGATTTAAGGTTGGCAAAGTGCTTTGTATATTTCCTCTCATCTGATCCTCATAAAACATTGTGAAGTAGGGAAACAGGTTGAAAGAAGTTTAAATGACTTGTTCAGGGATACTCAATATCTGAGGTGGAATTTGAACTCAGGTCTTCCTGAGTTCAGCATATTACTCCTTCCAGCATACCGTCCCTTGGAAACAGTAATCTGTTAGAAAATTAAATGTGGATAAAACAAAGATGAACTATTAAATGCCAGTTTAACCCGTTGCTATTTGTGCCCCATGGAGCTCATTTTAACAAAGAAGATCCAAAGCCTTCCTGTTCATCCCTTCAGTCTCCATGACTTGAACCCATTCAGCAGTAACCTTTTCCATGAGTAACTTGCAAGTGTAGTCATAGTCAGAATACCTAGTAGCAGTTCTGATGGTCTCTCAGGAAGATGTTTTGTAACAATGCTTTTTCCTCTACCAAGATGGCGGCATGCTATAGAAAAAGTATTTTTATATATTTTATATTTTAATATACTATATATATATAATATTTTAAGACAGAGACAGAGTGAAAGAAGGAAGGGAGGGAGGGAGGTTGATTTGTTTATATCAGGATTATATCAGGATATTGGCCAGTTAAATCTTACAATTTTTTTATGCCCATGCTGACTGGCAAGGTTTTTTATCACTAAAAATAGTTGAGAAACCTGCTCTCATTGCCCTCTCAAAAATAAAAATAGGTGACATTTCAACAGTGCTTTAAGATCTGAAAAGTGCATTGTATGCAGAGTCCACAGAACCCCAGTGAGGTAGACACTACAGGAATTATTATCCCCATTTTACAGGGAAACTGAGGCACAGAGAGGCTAACTCATTTGCCCAGGGTCACATAATTCATGACAGGCAGGATTTGAATACAAGTCTCTCTGCCCACAAAATTCCATTCTGCTCCTGTCTTACCCATCAACCTGTCTCCTGGTTAGTTCTACTTCAAATATTATTTCCTTTGTCAGAGTCAGCTCTTCTACACTTTTGTTTATTCTTTTTTCATTTATAAAAGCTGTATACCCTCCTTCCATATGTGTCTGTTGTCAAGGCTGGGAGTGGGGGGGGGGGGAATGATGTAAATCTTTCTGTTTGCTTCCTGGTGCCATAGAGAGCAAATATTGTCAGTAACATTTTGTGCCATTTGCTTTTTCCAGTTGGTTTAGTCCATTTCATATTTATGTTTAAGCTAATGGAAAATGGGGGAGGGGGTTTGTGGCGTTATTGCTCTGGAACATTGGGGGGAGGGGTCTAAAGGGTATCATGAAACTATTTCTTGTGAACAGAAATAGTTTGGCATGTTATATTATGGCACAGTCAAGTCTAATTCATCTTCTGTTGTGAATATCCCATCATGCTAAGCCTGTTGATGCCTATAGGCTCTCCAGGGCAGTATGGAAGAGATCCCTTGGGTTTAGTGGCAGTCTGTTGTGGAAGGCTTACCATGACTTGTGTCTTTGCATGACTCCAAGAGTTCTTCCCACCACCACCACCCCATCCCTACATTCTCTCTCCTTTAAAAAAAGACCTATCATGTATGTGGCATGAGGTATGTGGAAAGAATCCATGAAATGCCAGCAGAGTGATCAAAATATTTACATGAAACAAATGTCACTGGAATTTCTTTTGTGGTTTCCTCGTAGGTCTGATGTTGTGGTTCTTTGCTTTTCGATCGCTAATCCCAACTCCCTAAATCATGTGAAAACCATGTGGTACCAAGAAATCAAGCACTTCTGCCCTCGCACCCCAGTCATTCTAGTCGGCTGCCAACTAGACCTGCGCTATGCTGACCTCGAAGCCGTGAATCGAGCGCGACGCCCACTCGCCAGGTAAGACGCCGCATGCTCAATAGCCAAGATGATCTGATACATCAGTTGGCACTGACAGGATGGCACTGACCTCTCCTTTAATTATCGAATACCAGATCTAAGTGGGGCTTCCAGCAAGGAAGGGTGCTCAGCAAAGCATCCAGACTCCTGCTCTATATCCCTTGTGATCATCACCATCATTGTTATCATGATCGCTAAAATTTATATAGCATCCCCTGTGATAGTGGTACACACTATCATGATGATCATCATCATTATGGCCATTTTCATTACAGCTAGCATTTATATAAGACCTACTATGTGCCAAGTGCTATAATAAGTGCTTTATCAAAATCATCTCATTTGATCCTCAACCCCAAGAGGTAGGTGTTACTATTCCCCCATTTTACATATGGGGAAACAGGTTAAGTGGCTTACTCAGAGACACAGCTAGTGAGTGTCGTAAGATGAAACTTGAATTCAGGTCTTCCCCACTATAGACCTAGGGCTCTATCCACTGGACTACCTAGTGACTTCTATACAAAGTGGAATGCCAGGTGAACTCAGGCAACAGAACACATATTTAATTTTGTTTTTCTCCTATAAAAATTTAATGAGATCCCCTGTAAGACTCTGTGGTCTTGGCTGTCTTAGCATGGTGATAAAACCCACCAACAAATCCAGACTGATTCCAGGCATCTATGTATGAAATGCTTTTAAAGATACCTTGTTAGAAGTGCCTCATTTTCCCTGGACGTGATCACTGGTAGTAATTAGCTGTCAAGCCAACATTACCAGGTCTGATCTTGTAGTTCTTTTTTCTCTTTCTGTGCAATTTATGAAAATTCTACAAAATGAGAATTTATATAAGATTTTCCTCCTTTGGGGTAAAAATATGATAATATCTCATGTCTTCAAAGTATGCCTCTATTAATTTTTAAAATTATGGAAGGAGGAAGAGAAATAAGCAAAAAAAAAAAAAGAATGAAAAGAGGGTCATTCAAGTATTTTTTTTAATGTCTAGAAAAGAATGCAGGCCAGAAGAGGGAACCCAGATGATCAGGACAGCTTTGAAAGTTAGATGCTGAATTTATTCTGTATTTGAGATGAATAATTTCATAGACAATCCTATTTTTCTGTTCTACTATAAATGAATGAATGTTCATTTGATGAGATATTTATTGAAATTCAGGATAAATTTAAATTTTTCAAAAAGAAAATGATGGGAGATAAAGTTTAAAAATCATTTTCTCACAAAAAAGTTTTTCTTAATTTCCAGAGACACAGCTCCCAAGGACTATTATTTTTCAAAGGGTAATATTTTTATTTTAAACCCTTATCTTCTTTCTTAGACTTAATATTGAGTATTGGTTCCAAGGCAGAAGAATGGTAAGGGCTGGCAACAGGGGTCAAGTGACTTGCTCAGGGTCACACATCTAGGAAATAAGTGAATCCAGATTTGAATCCGGGACTTCTCATCTCTAGGCCTGGCTCTGAATCCACTGATCCATCTAGCTGCCCCCTGAAAGGCCAATATTACTGATGGCTCAGATCTTTTCTTTGCCCTTTAGAGTCTTTGTAAATTTTTATTGTTTTGTTTCTGTAACTATAGGCAAATATCTGGTCATCTCCATCATCAACTGAAGACTCTAATTGTGTCAAACATTAGAGAAACTTTAGTTAGTCAGTTCTGCGTTTTTTTTCTAGAAACTCTTTGGATGAAATTCTTTCAAGGAAACATACACAGACAACACACATCTACACACGTGCACATATACCACTTCTTGCTTCCATAGGATTTCACACATCTTTTAGTCTATGCTTGACTGTATAAAAAACACCAAAACACCTCAATGATAAATTGAATCAAATAAGAATTATGATCTTTTAGCTATGAATAGTTTCCAGTGACATTTTCAAATGTGCCAAAATGTATGTAAAATATTACATTTACCAATTGCACATGCTTCTGACGTGAGAAAGTCAAAATATCACCAGATCATGTGATTTAAAACTGGAAGGGACTAGTTTGGTCTATATTTATGACTCTTCTTATAAGTATTTATCTTATACACTCCAGAAATATATCTTCACAGTCACCACGCACTTGTTAAATGCCTACTATGTGCCCAGCACTGGGGATCCCAGGAAAATCAAAACTAGGGTCCTTGATCTCAAGGAGCTCTGAAAGATTGATAAGATCCCCGATCATCTCCGAAACACAACTGTGGTAACAAGTAATGTTTTAGTAATAAATACGATGCCTTATAGTCTTCTGTTTGATGTGGATGTGAAAACACATTCACGTGGACGATTTCATTTCATTTTCGCCACAAGCAAATGAGTAAAAGAAGAAGCTCTCCATGCTCTGCCTTGGTTGGACCACACCATAAGGGCTACGGTTAGTCTGGGCTTCGTGACTTGGAAGAACATATGCAAACTGGTCCGTGTTCCCAAGTTCCCTACAGCTAGTGGACAGCATCATGCTACATGAGCTTCCATTGGAAGACCTAGAGAAGAAAAGACTCCGATTGGGGAATGGTATCAGGCTATCTTTAGATGGTTTGAGTGATGTCATAGGGAGAGGGATTAGCAGCTGTTCTGTTAGATCTCAAGGAGCCAAAATAAAAAGAGGTTGTTGTTTTTTTTTTTAAGTGCTCAAAGGCTGTTGAGACTTGCTCATGATGAGAGCTCTCCCAAAGTGGAATGGGTGACCTTGGAAAGTGGCAGGTCTCTCTGAGTTGAGGTCTTTAAAGAGAAGCGGGATGAACATTGGTTTGATGTGCTGTAGTAGGTCCTCATTTCTGATATGAACTGGGCTAGATGGCCACTAAGGTCCCTGTGAATTCCCTAATTATAGCATTCTCTGGACATCCTCCAATTGCAATGTACGCAGCTACTATGACAATTCAAATGGAAAGAACAAGAAAATGAACACTGAAATGTTGCAAAGTTACAAAGTATAATTGTATTC